>NC_058162.1:15671639-15834139 GCF_020080835.1 Cotesia glomerata
ACACTGTTGTTTTCACGTTTTTAGTATAATAAAATAGTAACCCTAAAAACTTGTTTATCAGTGGCTAATTTATTACTATTTATATGATCCGTAAGGTTTTCTAATAAAAACATCGGTTTTCGTAAATTTTTTTCTAAACTCATGATGAAAGTTCTTGATTTTCAATAGATTGGAGCTCTCGAGGTTAAAAAGATATTTTTTAGTTGGATAAATTTTTCCACTTTCAATTCATCCCTAGCGGTTTTGTAAATGCCGAAAAAATGTCGCAATTATACAGTATTAATACGGTATTTTTTCAGTATTTTTTCGGTTGTTTTAGTCAGTTTTTTTTATCGAAAAATTACGGAACATTTACCGTAAAAATACAATACATTGACGCTGAAAATGCGGCATATTTACGGTAATAAGGCGGTAAAATGACTGTATTAAAACCATATTTAAAAAATGGTGTCAAATTAAATAACGCTCGGACTGGGATTCGAACCCAGAACCTCCTGGGGACATGTCGGCTACTCTACCATTTGAGCTACCCGGTCTATACCATATTGTTTTTTTGCTTATTCTATATACATTAAGCCACACCATCCATCTTATGATAAGCATATTTAAAATTAAATAATATAATTATATATGTGAAACAATATAACTTTTCGATTTTAGAAAATTTGCAATTTTCTAAGTGAGAAATTAAAAATTGAAATTAAAATTAGAATATAATTACTTAACATATGTATTATTTTATATTAATTATCGCTAAGTACCTAATTGAAAAATAATATTCTACATATTTTTTATTCAAAAACAGTATTTGTTTTTGCAAAGTAGCGATGGAGAATAAAAAGCAAAATTTGAAATTTTTCATTTTATTCATTTCTAACATAGAATTGAATTAAAAATAAAACTAAATCTTTAATAATTGTCCATTATGTCAGAAAATATTTGGCAAAATTACTGAATTATTACGGTAATTATTTGGGATTTTTTTGGGTAAAATTTGGGCATTAATGCGGTAATTGTATAGTATATTTTTGGTTACTGTATAGAGTAAGTGCAATATATATACTGGATAACTACAGTATAAAAACTGGCCAAAACAACTATAGTTTAACCGCATTATTACCAAATTATAACGGTAAATATACGGCAGGAGCATAAATGCCGAAAAATTACGGTATTTTTACGGCATTATCAAAACCGCGAGGGATTGCACTCGTCACTTCAAATTAAAAATTAAAAATTTAATATTATAACATGAATTAAGAATTGTACCGTTTACTATCCAAAAATGAAATATTGTTGTCATAAGAACCACAACAACCAGAATAGACAATAAGTTAAAAATTAATTTATCGTTTTTATTTACTTTAACGACCGTATACGACAATATATCTGGTTCTTTTATTAATTTTGTGTTGGTAATAACCGTATTACCGTACTTAAATTTGAATTATAATTCCTTCATAGAATCACTGTGTGACTTCCAGATAATTTATGAATTAAAATTTTTTTTTTGGAAGAAAAAAATAAGAAACTTTAAATGAAATACAGAATAAAAATTAATTAGTAAGTAGTTTAAGCAAAATAACGAGAAAAATCGATAAAAATAAATTTTGACTTCTCGATAGGTGATGTGATAAATTTTTTGCGCCAATATGGAAATTTCTCTATCTAAAGGAATCATAACAGAAGCAGAATCGAGCATTGTTAGTAAGTTAAAGAGTATAATGAGCGAAATAAAAATTAGTTGCTAAGAAGTGCAAAAATCCCATGTCAATTAAATGGGAAAAGTATCGTTATTTAGGCAGGGTTAAACGGCATCGTAAAAATTTTTTTTGTTTCTAGAATTGTTTTTAGGTCAAACAGAAATAATTTTGACGATAACCAAGTGGAAATAGCCAACTTTGTAAATAACGGACACCCTATTATGGACCATATGCAGTTTCTGAATCTGCTTGATGAGCTGAGTCGAAATATAGCAAAATTTTTCAAAAAATATATCAATGAGGACCAATAGTTAGATTTCTCACAATGAAATAGTTAGATTTCTATGAAATCTACTGAAAATGTAAAAGCATAGTAAAATTAAAAATTTTTTTCTTTGGTAGAAATTTGTTTCAGAGTTAACGAAAATTGTCGTAATTACTTCTCACAAAATTCTATCAAAATTGTAAGAGGTTGATTCCAAACATTGGTCAATTTGACATAGATTAATCCACATCGCACTATATTTTATAAAACAGATTTTATTTAAGGGATACATAAAACAATTATATTTTGACTTTCGAACTTTTTATCTATTACTTTGTAATAAAAGACTCATTTTACCATAATTTTCCTGGTTAAAAATATTGACTAAAAAGGATTAAAAATGATGAAATTTGAATACTTTTGAATAATTTCAATTCTTTTTCATGTATATATAGATATATAGTTTACATGGGGTGACTGATTCCCAATACTTTTCAATCAATATTTTTAATCAGGGTTCTACCGTCTTGGTTATATTTTTGAACCCAAGATTTTTCAATAAAAAAATGTTGATAAAATGGAACAGCATGTTTATAAACAATTGAAATAACTTGATAGTAAAAGAAATATAATCATAAAGTTTTAGCGATTCTGATTCTTTAAATTTCAAATATATTATAAATTTCACCGACCTGTCTAACGTAAGTTCTTCCAGTTGATTTAAATCACATGTTATATACTCAAGTGCTGCATCAGTTATTCTCGAACACCAACTCAAATCTAAACAACGAAGACGTGGCAAATTCTCTGCAATAAGTTCAACGCCATCATCAGTAACTTTACTGCATCCCGAAAGCGATAGTACCGTAAGGTTCGGTAAAGAATGTACTGAAACAAATACAAATTTTCTAAAATAAATGTCAGCTTTAGTATGAGATTTTAATAAATTAAAAAGAATTTTTTCGGATTCATTATTTATAACTCGGATTATACAAAATGATTTGATAAAATTAAAATATTAATCATTCTAAATGACATGAAATGCAGTTGATTCTTTTCCAAATTAGCCTGTTTCCTGAAGTACGAAAAATTATTCACTAGCAGCGCTAGTAGTTCGATAGGGACAAACATTGTCCAATCTCCATTAAAATTCATAGTAAATTAGACTTAGAAAAAATAAGAAAACGGTTGACCCTGAAGGCCATCCCTGCAACTTTCCGCTAATTCCATACTTAGGTGCTTAAAATTGCACCTATGACGTTTTTTAGCTCTTCCAGCTCAAAAATACAATTTATGGGTTCTTTCGAGCTCTCCGAGCTCAAAGAGATAACTTTTCTATGCTTTTGAGCTCTTCGAGCTCAAAAGTCTGATAGAGGTTTGATAAAACACTATTTTTTGAATTTCAAATCGCAATAACTTTTGAATGAATGAACCGATTTTCTTGCGGTTTGCGGCATTCGACGCAGTTTTTTAAGCCCCATAAAGAATTTTTAAGTTTGAATTGATCAAACAAGAAATTTCGGAGTAATTCCGAAAAAACACTTTTTTGGGTTTTCTTTCCTGCACGATAACTCACGAACAAATCAACCGATTTTGACCGAACTGACGGCGATTGACGTTGTTTTTTGAGTTTAAGAGCTGATTAGTTTTTGATCGGTAAAGCCGTTCAAAAGTTATTCCAAAAAAACCACATTTGAAAAAAAAATTTTTTGTGGTTTTTTTGAGATTTTTCAGAATATACTGATCTAAATTGGTATAAATCGTATTCAAAATCTAAGTTTGGCCGAGCCCTTTTGAGTTGCACCAACAACGATGAAATCGGTCAAACCGTTCAAAAGTTATGAGAGGTTTACATACATACATACACAAACACACACGCACGCACTCACGCACGCACACGCACGCACACACACATACACACACACACACACACACATACTGACGTCGCGAAAACATTCGGGGAAGCTTCCTAGGACCTCAGAACGTCAACATCCGTTGAAAACTCGATTTTCAAAAAACGGGGTAAAACCAATAACTTCCCAACTTTTGAAAATTTTCAATTTTCTTAGCGGGAAGTTAAAAATATGTTTTTGACTGAAGACGACGTCCCTGGAGCAAAGTTAAAATTTGCAAACGTAAAAGACAACAATGTTGTCACATTAAAACGTTGTCTTTCGTGCCGTAATTCCAAAGTTACCGAAAAAAAAAATGAATTAATTGACAGGTTAATATGCAGACTCTAATAAAAAACTAGCCGTAGATTCAAACTGCCCGATGAAAAAAGATTTTGTTTAATCATATATAATCATGCGTTAACGTCTGTATATTATTTAGCCAGCAACGACTTTAACTCCTCTTCAATCACTCTCTTATCTTGTAACAACCTAGCTAGTTTCCAATGTGAAACTTTTATCTCTACATCCAGGACAGAATTTTTTAACTTATTGACTTAATTCTTTCAACCAAATACTTAAACGGATGACCGTTTAGTAACAATAACTCATACACCGATGTCAAATTACATGAAGTATGTTTCGGGTGCATGTTCTTATTCTTGCATTCCAAAAGGAAAATCTTCCTATTTGTTGCAGCAGCCAATTTCCGTGACAGTCCGCCTAGTGTAGACGGTCAAACAGCAGAGAAGATAAAATCATGAAGACGAAGTTGAGACGTACAAAGAAATTTCTGGACAATAGGAATGATATTGTTGTTATGCGTGCTGATAAAGGTGGAGCTACGGTTTTGATGAAACGGGATGAGTATGACTTGGCTATGCAAGAACTGTTGGACAAAGTAAAAACTGAAGATAGGTCTGAAGTTATTTATAAAATTAAAGTATGACTTGGCTATGCAAGAATTGTTGAATGATCCATTGGTTTATTTACGGACCAATAAGGACCCGACGAAGAAATATCAGGATAAAGTTAATGAAATAATAGTAGTTCTTTTGGAGGAGTCGGTGATTGGTGATCTGGAGGCTAAGTATTTGAAAGCACATAACACGTTGCCTACTAGGCTATATGGTCTTAGAAAAATTCACAAACCGGAATGCAAATTTCGTCCTGTCGTGAGCTGTATTAAGTCACCATGTTACAAATTAGCTAAATTTCTCCATGAATTGTTAACACCACTTATTGATACGTTAGAGTTTAACATTAAAAACTCTACAGAAATGGTAAAGTTTATTAATAATACTCGACTGCCACGGGACTATATCTTGGTTTGACTAGACGTAGTCTCCTTATTCACCCATATTCCGAAGGCACTGGTTTTAGATATCATTAATGAGGAATGGGAGACTATTAAAGAATTAGTAAAAGTCTCAAAAAGTACGTTATGTTCATTGATAAGTGTTTGCTTTGAGACGAGTTATTTTACTTTCAACAACGTTTTTTATCTTCAGTTAGATGGCTCAAGCATGGGGAATCCTGCAAGTCCAGTCTTGGCCAATCTTGTCATGGATCATGTACTGAGGAAAATTATTGATAGTCTTCCGTTTCATGTTCCTTTTCTAAGAATTTATGTGGATGACACATTACTTGCTGTGCTAGTTGATGAAGTGGATAGTTGATTAGATCGTTTCAACAGTTTTCATGATAAGATCCAGTTCACGATGGAGAGAAAAAAAGAATGGGGAGCTGGCGTTCCTGGATACAATTGTCATTAGAATGGCTGATGGAGAGTTAAGGACTAAGAGGTTCCAAAAACCGACTAGTTCGGGGAGGTTGCTGAACTTTAATTCTCACCGACCACTTGCTCATAAAACAAGTGTTGCACTAGATTTAGTGTATCGTGCTATAGCGTGGATTCACGGTATTTATCATCAAGAAAATCTTAACAAAGTGCGAGTTATTCTGAAGAGAAATAATTGTCCTACTGAGTTCATCAATTATTGTATTAATAAATTTAATAATAAACATATGAGTGACAGGAAGGATAATTTGGTAGCTGATAAGCAAGAAAATCGATTCAGGTTCCCTTATATCAGGGGCTTATCGCAAAATATCAGGTGTTTCAGAGTAACGGATTGGAAACCAGCGTTCTATAAGTAATCTTGTATATATGTCTCCAATCTTCTTTATGTTACTAAGGACTTCATCCTCAAGCAGTGAGTTAGACCGTCATCATTTCATCAAGGTATCGAGAATTACTCTGTGGGCTAGAAGTGGACCGCGGTTTACCTAATACTCGGTTTACTTCTCCTCTTCGATTTATTAATTTAATTTGATCATTTAATTGACAACAATTTAAAGACTTATTGAATTTATAATTTTTAACATTCGTTAGTTTGGACTGAGTGATTTTCATGGGGATTTATACCCGAGTCATTCAGTCGATCTTGAGGTAAAAATTCGTTTAATTTCGTGAGAATTTTTATTACATTCAAATTTAATCAGTAATTTATAAAATTAATTAACATCTGGAAGTGTTTTCTAAATTGTATTAGTTTTAATAGTCAATTTAGTTAGAGAAAACAATTAGTTAATTTTTACACGAATTTTTAGTCAAGCGTCGGTTGTTGGTTTAGAGGTGAAGACAACCGAGTACCCAAGGTTGTAACTACCCGGCTAGCAAATATTTGGCGTCCATTTTAAGAACGCAACTCATGTCAATTTTTATATTTGAATATTTTACTACGAAATTATTGAATAAGTTTTTATTATAATTATTACATTGCGAATTTATTTTTTAATATTACGACGCATTATGATCGGTTTAATCGAAAAAATTTTTAGTGCAATTAATTTGATGTTGAGATATTTTTGTATATAATTATTTATGTAGATTAAAATAACTATTCGTAATTAGTTTATGTAATTGAACCCAAGTTCAGGAAAATTATTAGATAATTTAATTCGTCATTTTTATTGAGAATTGTTTATCTGTTAAGTACTAGCGTGAATATTAATTCCAAGAATTTATAGTTAACTTTATGTTGACGAAATTTATTAAAAATTTCTTTTAAATTAATTAATTACTAAGGTTGAATATCAGGTCTGAATTTTAGTGAATTAAATTATTAGTTTATAAATGTCATGTAAATTAATTACTACCCGTGAAAAAATATTTTGATCAGACTTGATATGTCCTGATATGGCCCTATCAAAATTTTTGATATAATCACATCAGGCCTGATATGATCTGATATGTCCATTAGGGTGAGTCAAAAAACTAACCTATCGAATTTATGGGTTAACATGAACCTATATATCGAAAAAAAAAATTTCCCTGTAAGGCAGGATTTTTAGCTCAATTTTGAAAGGTGTCGGTGAGCATTCAAAGTTTCCCATTAAAATAACACGTAAAAAAATCTTTTTTCATTAAAAATAATATAACGTTTGAACCGCTTGTTATTTAAATGGGAAACTTTGAATGCTCACCGACACCTTTCAAAATTGAGCTAAAAATCCTGCCTTGCAGGGAAATTTTTTTTTCCGATATATAGGTTCATGTTAACCCATAAATTCGATAGATTAGTTTTTTTGGCTCACCCTAATGTCCATTAGGGTGGTTTTTTCCGCAAAATTTTTTTTTTTTTTCGGTGCTCATGCAAAATATTAATCTACATATAGAAAAAAAAATTCTTACCAAGTTTGAGCTCTTAATAATAATTTTAAGTACTTACAATAAAAATTTAAAGTTTTACCATTTAAAATGACTGTAAAAATTTTTTTTTTTTTTTCAAATTTCTAATGCTTACCCGGCTTTTATAATATTACGAATCGGTTTGATGGACCTTGTGGGGAATTTCACGCTCTTCAAATAGCCTTAGAGTTTTTTGTGTAACTCGCACTGGTTCACCGGTAGGAGTCGTCAAAGTACAGTTTTTGAAAAAAATATATTTTTTTTTAATTTTTCGAGCAAACTGCCAAAAGTAGAAAGAAAAAAAGGACTAACTCATACAAAAAAAGTTATTCAACCAATATTTCATGAATTTACAGCCATTTTTATACCGGAAAACGTAAGAAATTGATAAATACTAACTCATAATGTTATTTAGATTCATTTTTTCTATTTATTACCATTATATTTCCCTACACTAAGAACTTTTTTAAAATTAGTATGATTTTTTACTCATAATGAATGCAAAAACAACACATGAATTCATAAAAAAGCAACAAAAATTCAATCAAAATATACAGAAGGTTACGTTATTATGTAAAATGCTTGAAATGTGATAAACATCTAAATAGTTATAAAAAACAACAATAAATTTCAAATAATTAATAATGTTATTGAAAACACATCAAGATTTTAAAGCTGAATATAGTTTTTTGGCGCACGTTGGAAAGTCTTTTCTACATTGTTGAACCATTGATAATAAATATTGTTTCTGATCTTCATCATATGTACCAAACTCGTTAAATTTTTCAATGAGTGCAACACATCGTTCGGCAGTATCATTAACAACACGTAGTTTTTTGAATGTTTCGCAGCAAGTAATGTATTCTTGATCTGTTTCCCACAAATCAGGGTCGATGTCTAGAAATTCACACGTCAAATTAAATTATCAAAAATAGTGAGAGATTCTTGAGTCACAAAATCACTCATACTTTTAGACGACATTATTTCAAGCTTTTTCCTGTCTAAAGTAAATCGAGGATATTTACTATTGCTCGATTTTTTGTTTTTAATAGAATCAACTATTTTTAATTTTTCTTCTCGGGATAGTTTTTGATAAAAAAGCGCCAAGCCTGTAAGATTCTCGTTTAAGTACCACAAATGCTTGGAAAGTTTCTCTGAAGCAGCTTCTGCAACTTTTGGGTGATCTTTTTTATACTCTAATAAATTTTGAAATAGTTTTAAGTCATGATACGGAGCTTCAATAGCACTTGTTGCTACGAACCATGCTTCAACATAAAAAAAACAATAAATAAGCAAACTTCTCGTAAAGCTAACAATTCTGAAGGGTTGACGTGAAATTGTTCTCTGAACATATATATTTTTAAACGATAGATAGCTTTCGATAGCCAACGAGCATGGTGCATAGCACCAGGAGCTCTAAATTTTATATCTTTGTTTGGTACATCTGCTAAAAAAATGTAGCTCAACGTCAAAAGTTCATGATAGTCATCTCTTGAAGTTCGATTCTGTAAAAAATGAAATGTAGTTAATATTAAAATATGAAAATTGTTTACTCAGTGAAAGAAACAAAGCACAACTTAGCAATAATTTTTCCCATTAGTAAAAAACTGTACAATATTTTTACCTGTAGATGATCTTCGATGAAGGGTAGTAGAGTATTTTTTTTTCGTCCAGGATATCTTTAATTATAACATCTTCTGTACCGATGTCATATTTTAACTTGTCTATTTAACAAAAATAAAATTCTAAACTTTTTCAATATTCTAAGGATATGACGACAGAATTTACTAAAAATCGCAAAAATGAATGCCAAAAAATGTGAAATTTAATATGACAATAGGATAAATTCATTATTATGAATGCAGAAATGACAATTCAATCATCAGTGTGAATAGAATTCTATACTTACTAAATTCAATGTTGTTATTTTCATTTTGTATTTCATCCCGTATATCTTGCAAAACTGATTGATCAGAAAGTACTATTGCATTTTCGTTTAACTTAGATATTAATGGTAAACATTTATTACCATCATTTTGTCGACATTATTCTAAAAATAATTGTAAATCACTTGGAAGATTCTCAACTTCACTATTATCAGCAACATCGAATAATTTTTTCAATTGATTAACGAAATTTCCCACTTTGTGCTTTTGATTGTCTGAGAGATTGTTAAGAGATTTTCGTTTCTTAATGTCTTTGTAATCGTCATAAAACTTTTCAAATTTCTGAATACTATTTCGTTTCAGTGTTGTGGGAATTCCAATTTTATCCCACATAGCCTCTAATTCATCGATAGCTTCGGTAGTACTGATACGTATAGTCAATTTTAACGTCAAATGTTTATACATAAATAAATTAATGACGTCACGATTAGTAGGTAATTTATAACAATTAAACTCTTTAATTTGAAAGCCAACTAAATAGTTATATGTCCTATTACCAATTACTTCAGTCATAATGAACAATAGTTAGGTTAGAAAGTTAATGAAATGTAATCAAATAAATACTGAAGAATATCAAGAACTAATTTAAATACGATATATACCATTAAACACAAGTGACAGCAAAAAATTGATATTAAAATAGTAATTTGAATATAGTTTATTAAAAAATTGGCTTATTCTGTCTTAGTATCAGCGTCAATTGATTCTCGGATTAATCACTTAATACAACAAACAATGAGAAAATTATTTTGAGGTTAGGTATGCCATAAAGGATCAAATTTGTCAACAAAGACAATAGAGATGGTAATATCATGCTAATTAACTAGAGCAATGTTAGAATATGCCATCTCAGGACTGCTTGGTGCAATTTTTCAAAGAATGATTTCTACTTATACAAAGTTGGCGTGAATAAAGTTGACAATGACAAAAATTAAATTTTTTGCTAATTTTGGAATTTTGTTACAAAAAATTAAACAATCTTCATTTTTATTTTTTTGGTAAACGACAGAAATGTTGAAAAATTGCAAGATCTATGTTACAATTTTATTCTTGTAGTTTTCCCTGGCGGATCTGAAATACTGTAGAATTACGGTATTATACGGTAAAAATACGGTCGATATACTGTATGGCCACCGTAGAATACAGTAGCATTCTACTTGCACGGTAGTAACCGTAAAATACCGTAACGTACAGTAAAGAACGGTGAAAATACTGTATAGAACGGTAAAATTACAGTATAATTACGGTAGCGTACGGTGAAATCACGGTAGAAAATATACTTCTGAACTTTCCGCACTACCGTATTCCAATGGTAACCTACCGTCAAATATACGTTATTTTAGCGATAAGTTACCGTACAATTACGGTACATTACCGTTCAATTATGGTACTTTAGCGTACGAAAACAGTACTTTTTACCGGATAATTATAGTATTTTACTAACAGTTACGGTATTTTACCGTACAATCACGGTATCTTACCATACAATAACGGTAAATTACTGTACAATCGCGGTTCTTTGCCGTAAAATCTCCGTAATTTACGGTGTCATACTGTATTACGGTAAATCGCTGTACGTACCGTACTCTACCGTACCCTACCGTAAATTTGCCGTACATTACCGTAGTCTACCGCACTTTGGATCCATCAGGGTTTTTATTAATTTGTGTGTTTTAATATTTATTATGAGTAAAAAATCATCCTAATTTTAAAAAAGTTCTTAGTGTAGGGAAATATAATGGTAATAAATAGAAAAAATGAATCTAAGTAACATTATGAATTAGTATTTATCAATTTCTTACTTTTTCCGGTATAAAAATGGCTGCAAATTCATGAAATATTGGTTGGATAACTTTTTTTTTATGAGTCAGTCCTTTTTTTCTTCCTACTTTTGGCGGTTTGCTCGAAAAATTAAAAAAAAAATATATTTTTTTCAAAAACTGTACTTTGACGACTCCTACCGGTGAACCAGTGCGAGTTACACAAAAAAACTCTAAGGCTATTTTAAAGAGCGTGAAATTCCCCACAAGGTCCATCAAACCGATTTGCAATATTGTAAAAGCCAGGTCAGCATTAGAAATTTAAAAAAAAAAAAAATTTTTACATGCATTTTAAATGGTAAAACTTTAAATTTTTATTGTAAGTACTTAAAATTATTATTAAGAGCTCAAACTTGGTAAGAGTTTTTTTTTTCTATATGTAGATTAATATTTTGCATGAGCACCGAAAAAAAAAAGTTTTGCGGAAATGAACCGCCCTAATGTCCATGTATAATTTTTGATAGGTCCTGATATAACCTGATATGAAAATTGGCCATATCAGGCCTGATATAGCTTGATCAGGCTTCATATGGCTTGATCTGGCCTGATATCATTTGATATGGGCTGGTATAATTGATATATGTAGACATAATTTGTTGATATATTCGAGGCTGACAATAGCCTAGTCGGCTGGGTGCCCGCTTTTCGAAAAAGTGGGACCCGGGTTCGATCTCGGCGCGCACCAATATTTTTCAGTGATTATAAATAAAAATATGTGCGTTACGTTGCCAGCCTCTGAAAATGACAGAGATAGCCGGGCGGCACACGTTTGACTTGGGCGATCACCCATTTAAGCAACAACTTGAATGTGTGACCACTCTAGTTGGCTAGCGCGAGGGATCTCTGCACACTAGGAGAGGAGCCTAATGCTCCAGTGGTCGATAAAGAAGAGTTTCTTATCAATCACTGTAGACTTAACTAGAGATGCGAGCGGTCCCGTCATTGACATTTTTTTTGGTCTTCGGACGGTCACAGGACTGTCACATGACCGTTTGTTAATTGACAGACCGAGCAAGCGAAAATGCTACATCTAGTAAATTTCTAAGAACAAAGTAAAATAAAAGTTTGTTATTGCGAGTAATTTTGGAGTAATATAAGTATACTAAATAATTTTTTTATAAATATTTAATTATAAATTTTGTGTCATAACTTATTTTATCTAATGGTTTAAATAATTATATTAATACGAATATTCTCTAAAAGATACAAAATATTATTTAATTAAAAAAAAGATATCGTTATTAACTTTAAATATAAAGCTATATAAAATATTGAAGATAAATATGTAATAATAACTATTAAATAAAGAAACTTTTGTGATAATTATAATACGATTTATTTTATTTCATATTTATTGCATCATTCAATGGTTGAAAGTTATTTTAAATTTAAAACAATTTTAAAATGGTACATGAAAAAATTATTTTTATTCGACTTTAAATTGATTACCTGTACAAGTTAAAACTTAAATATCTCGGTAAACTTCGGTAATACAATGATCGATTTATTTTATAGTTTTCATTTGAGAATAAATTATAATTAAAAATTTTCGTCACAAACGCCTAAATAGATGCAAATGTCTAAATTCATGAAGGTTTTTAATGTGACCGTAAATTTTGCATCAATTTTCAAAAAACCCGAGTAAAAATAGAATTCCGCCGCACCAACGCCGCAACACCACTGCACGGCTTTTTAAGCGCCGCACCACTGCTGCACTACAGCCGTGACAATTTTGATTATTTTACAAGTGCCGCATCACCGCCGTGACAAGTAAAGAATTTATCTATTCGCCGCACTACCGCCGCACCAGCGCCGCACCACAGCTGTGACGCGCCCGGGTAAAAATAAAATTATTAATTTTTATGAAAAAATAATAAATTTCGTTCGACCACCGCACCACCGCTGCACCACCGCCGCAACATACCGCTGTTTGATGGTATATACATTGAAATAAAATATTTGTTGATCATTCGAATAGCTTAACTTAATTTTTTTAGTTAACTATGGCTTGCAGCGCAGTTGGCAATGTTTGAGACTTCCATGCAGACGATCCAGGTTCGAATCCGATCACAGTTCAATTTTTAAAATTCTTTCAGAGTATTTCGATAGGCGTACCGCTTCTGTGCAACCCGAGGACGAAATTAAAAACTACATCAACAATACGACTAAAAAAATCAGTAGTTTTGCGGTGCTTTGGCCTGATTTAAAAAAATTTTTTTTTTTTAATATTAGGCATTTGATTAAAAGGAGGTTGATCAATAGATCTTACATTAATATATCTAGTCGCATGATTTATTAATTAATTATTGCGTGATAAATTGATTATGATACCATTTTTTGTGAAATTGTAGGTATGACTTAGCATTGGTGCGGCGGTGGTGCAGCGATGCTAGGGGGAGTAAATTTTTAGCGTGCGGCGTAATAGTCCGCCAAACAGCGGTCGTGCAGCAGTGGTGCGGCGGTATGGTGCGGCGATGGTGCAGCGGTGGTGCGGCGGTCGAACGAAATTCATTATTTTTCCGTAAAAAATAATAATTTCATTTTTACTCGGGAATGCTTTATTAAAAAATTCTGTCAAAAACGTCTATATAGATGCAAATGACGGAATTTGTGACCGTTTAGAACGTGACGGTCATTCCAGCATTACAGAAATTTTTTTTAATTATGTGACGGTCACAGGACGGTCATATGACCGTGTCCTGACCGAAAGTAAAAATGACGGTCATTCCGCATCTCTAGACTTAACCCAGCTCTGACTGTACTAACATCGGGTCTGTATTAACTGTACTAACTGTACTAACATGTTACTGTTCCAATAGCCGAGTGGTGAAGATCAGGGTAAATGCGGTACGGAAGGCACAAGTCGGTCCACAGCCGCAATATAGAGTGGAGATATTGTTGAATCCTCAAAAAAGAGTGGGGATATCAGCCTTGTAAAAACCAGATAACGGTATACAAGTAAAACTCATAAATAAAATAACGAATTGTTGATATATTCTGATATGGCTTGGTATGGCCTGATATAATTTGATATGACCGTTTATAATTATTTGATATGCTCTGATATGATTTGATCAGGTCGGATCTGACTTAATAGTATCAAATAAAGCCAAATCTGAGTGATAATTCTGTTATACGGTCACTAGGTTTTTTAAGTCTAAGAATCGACAATCTTACATTTTTAATTTTTTTTAATTAATATATTTTATGGCGGATTTACGGTATAAATTATAAAATGGTAAAATGTATAAATTAAAAAAATAATTTTCAAAGTTGCTCTAAAAACTCTTTATTTAATTTTGTACTGTTCAATTTTTTCACAAAATTTTAACTTCCCGCTAAGAAAATTGAAAATTTTGTAACGGGGGTATTTATTCCCGCCGTTTCATAGCAGCCTTAATTTATTAATTAGATGTTAACTATCCATACCATGAGATTATTATTTTTAAATGTTAAATTTAGGGCGCCACCAGGTTGTTATAACGGTGTCCTGGAAACCGTAAGAACATGAGAGATAATCTACAGCGCAGAGAGAATTAGGAAATTATTTGGAAATGAATAAAGCTAATAATTCGTGGTTACCAATTATTTATTTTACAAATCACATTCACACGCACACTATGATTTCCATTGCAAAATTTCCATAATATAATTCCTTAATTTATACCCGCGAAGCAAAGGGGAAACCGTACCATAATTCACGGGTATGTAGACCATATGACCTCCAAATTTTTTTACCAATTTCCGTATTACCAAATGACCAATTTTATTGTAAACTTCTGATATAGAGGGAAAACCGTACCATTTACCAGAAGCTACTCGTCAACTTTCTCAACCTATTACCAAAATTTGGGAAACTTCTGATATAGAGGGAAAACCGTACCATTTATCAGAAGCTTCTTGTCAAATCTCACTCTCTATCACTCATAACCCAAACCGAATTAATTAAAATAAAATATTAACTTTATCTAACCGAACTAACAAATTTATCCGGTGACTATTTTCAATACAATAGAATTACATGACGCCAGTAAACGTGACCTTGTGATTTTAGATGCGTAGTTAAAATGTTCTGCGTAGTAACAAAACCATATCACCACTTTCTTATAAAACTTTCCGATTAACAACCAATAACGAAAATTATTTAATCGAAAATAATTAATAAATAATTAAATTAATTTAATACAATTGACGATAAAATGGCGCATAATTATCTTAACATAAAACTCGCCTCAAGGTCAATTAATATATTCCGGGTGTCGGACCACAGAATTCTACAGCAATTTTATTTTACCCATTAATTAATTTAATTTAATTAACCCCCAAAAAAAACAATTAAACCTTGTCCAGAAGAGTAAATAAGACTGGGTGCTAACCACAGTCGAATTTTGCCCGCGAGACTTGACAATGTACCTTGCAATCGACGAACTCCTTCCCGTCAACTTACAGCCAAGGCTTTGTTCTGCTGCCGCCTCGTCGTTACTCGTACTCTCGGGGATTTTGTACTGCTTCCAAGCGTAACAATTATTCCTAGACGAACCAATTGGATTAGTATAATGTAATTTATTAATTAGGAATAATTAATAAATATTAAACAACGCTTGCGTTCCAATTAAGTGAACGTGTGACTGGATATTTACCTGCTTATTCCAACTGCGTCCGGAACGTTCGGTAGTACAACCTCTTCTGTCTTGTCCACCGGCCACTACTCCACTCGTGCTCGCTCCGGCCCGTCACCCCTCTCCCTACTACCTGAAATACCCGAGACTCTAGGCATAGTTGTTTGGCCTGGATATGTGGCGACTCGACGCAGGGTCATACTAAAACTTGACACTAACGCCCCTACCCACTAAACCCTAAACCCCTTTTCCTTCTTTCCTCTAATCCCTCATGGAAACCGCCGTCAGGCATTACTTCGTGAAGGGAGGATCTAGCTGCTGCTCTTCCTTCTGGTGGCTAAGATGTTAACTACCTTCCTTCTATCTTCTGCTATTTGCTCTTCTTCTTTCGGTGGAACGCAAGTCTTTAAGGACTTCTATTGCAAACGTGTTGGTAGCGTTCTAGGCAGCTTCTGATGACAACATTGCTTCCACTAGTGAATCTGGTTGCATTCTCTGGTTCAGGATCCTCTCCAGTTCTTCACGCTGTGGATCGAAACGAGGACATACAAAGAAGACGTGCTCCGCGTCTTCAGCAGCTTCTGGGCAGGACGGGCACTCCGAAGAGTCATCGTGCTTAAAGCGGTGTAGATACTCTCGAAAACACCCATGTCCCGACAACATCTGCGTAAGATAGTAATTGACCTCACCGTGATTCCGGTTAAGCCAAATGTCGATCCGAGGTATGAGACGGTGCGTCCACTTACCCTTCTCTGCAGCATCCCATTGTAGTTGCCATCAGCCTATGCTCTTCTGCCGTTCTTCAATTCTAAGTTCTTCAAGGCTCAGTGCAGTTGACCTTTTTCGTTGGTAAAGGGCCCGTCTTTCCTCTGCTAGAACTCTAAGAGGTAGGGTTCCAGCAATGACGCACACTGCTTCTTCTGATATAGTGCGGAAGGCACTAGCTACTCGTAGGGCACTCAGTCGGTATATTGGTCCAGCTTTTCTCCATGATTCTTGGGTTTCCAGTGCATCAGCCCAAATGGATATTCCGTAAGTGAGCACTGATGTGACTACTGATGACAATAGTAGCCTCCTGCTCTGCATTGGGCCTCCGATGTTAGGCATCAGCCGTGCGAGACTAGCCCTCACTACTGACGCTTTGGCACTGACATGTTCCACCTGCTGCTTGAAGTTGAGTCGTGCATCCAGCATCACTCCCAGATAACGGATAAATGGTTGTGATGTGATTTCTTGTTCTCCGACTCTCAACTTGATGGTTTCTACCGTTTTTCTGCTGGTGATGAGCACTGCCTCGGTTTTATGCTTGGCTAGTTGCAAGTTCATCATGTCCATCCACAAATTGACTCGTCTGAATGTAATATCAAATGCCATTTCTATCTCTTCGAGGTGCTTTGCGATAATCACGACAGCTACGTCATCCACATATGCTACAAGTTTGACTCCCGTAGGCAATGCTATTCTTAGGAGGCCATCATACATGATGTTCCATAGCAGAGGACCTAAGACTGATCCCTGTGGCACTCCTCCAGAGATTTCGTACACTTCCGTACCATTCGTCGTGTCATATTTCAGGAGCCTGTTCATGAAGTAGCTCGCTACTATTCTGCGAAGGTATCCTGGTATGTTTTTTTCTTCTAGAGCCCGCATAACGCAGTCCCAGTTAGCAGAGTTGAAGGCATTCTTGATGTCCAAAGCAGCCACCAAGCAGTATTTCTTCTTTACACCCTTCCATCTCGTTCCGGCGATTGCATCCTTGGCTATATCAACAACCAATTTGATAGCATCCAGAGTTGACCGTCCTTTCCGGAAACCAAACTGGTTCTCTGCTAGGAGTGGATCGACTGAAGCCTCTATTCTCTGATGAATTATGCGCTCGAATATCTTGCCGGCCGTGTCTAACATGCAGAGTGGTCGGTAGGATGACGGTTCTTCCCGCGGCTTTTTCCCCTTCGGAAGTAACACTAGCCGTTGCTGTTTCCACTTCCTTCAGGCATGTATCGTAAACGTCCAGGAATAATGTCGGTGCTGCCCTAAGGATTGATTTCAGGGCAATATTAGGAATTCCGTCCAATCCCGGCGCCTTATTATTCCCTACTCGATTTCCTGCCTCTATCAACTCGTCAAACGTGATAGTTGGGATGTCTTCAGAATTGAGCTGCTCCCACTTGTAGGTGAATACCAGCTGTTGGGGAAACAACGTAGTAACAATCTTCTCTAGGAGTTGTGGACACGTAGGTGATGGCATTGGTTGGCATTTCAAGTGGGTCATAACCACCTTATACGGTCTGCCCCATAGATCTTTCTCGACTTCTGCGACCAGTTCCTTTCAGCAACGTCTTTTGTTTTCTTTGATGGCTCTGTTCAGTTCTCGACGGGCCTTTTTATACTCTGCCAACAGCTCTGCGGAGTTAGATCGTCTGTAGCCACGCTGAGACTTTTTTCTTTTTTTAAGACACTTTGAGCGTAGAATGCTAATGTGATCGTTCCACCAGTGCACTGAAGGTCTTGAATTTATGCGACGTTTCCGAGACATACTAGCGTCGCAAGCCTGGGTGACTCTTCTCATTAGGTCCTTGGTCTTCTCTTCAGCAGTTTCTACGATGATCGGATTGCAGTCTAAGGCTACTACTAAAGCAGTGGGGTCGAGAGACTTAACTTTCCACCCAACCGCGCTAGCGCTCCTGTTGTCTCTTGTTAGTTTCTGGCCAGTTGATATTTCCCATAGTATCGCACTGTGGTCGCTGGCTGTATAGATGTTCAATACTTTCCAAGAAAAACCTCTTCGAGCTAAGCAACTGCTGACAAATGTAAGGTCGACAGTTGAGTTTGCCTCTCCCTTAGTATACGTTGGCGTGTCACCGGTGTTAAGAAGGATCACGTCCAGAGTGGCCATTGCCTCGAGAAGTGCTTTTCCACGTGTATTAGTGAACTTGCTGCCCCAGTCTGTTGCCCAGGAATTGAAGTCACCAGCTATTGCCACGGAAAAGTGTTTTCTTGCGTCCTCAGTTAGCCGAACAAGGAAGTCTTCATAATGCTCATTAGAGAGACTAGGTGGTGCATAGCAACTGTAGAAGCAGAGGCCATCTACCCATGCTGCTACGGAGCCGGCTTTTTTATTGTTGACTGTTCTCTGAAAAGGACATTTACCGCAGGACTAAATGACGGCTTTGTTAGTGCTGTAGAATTCCCAGGGTTGGTTACTCAGGTGTCTATAAGGCTCACTTATAAGTGCTACGTCTGCCTCTAATTCGTGCACAGTTTGCATGAGCAGGTCATGCGCGGCCTCACAATGATTGAGGTTGAGCTGCAATATCTTCATGTTCTTGGCTTCGTTATCTTCTGGAGCGCTTCTTGGAAGATGGGGCATCTGTTCGTGCCTGCATGGTGAGCCGCCTTTTCTACGCCGTGCCGTTCAAAGCACAGTGCACATTTAGCTGGATTTTTACAATCAGCAATTTTGTGTCCTTCTTTTCCGCAACTTATGCAGAGCTTAGACCGGTCGACTTTGCTTTTGCACTGCGATCCGAAGTGCCCAAAGTGCCAGCATTTGAAGCATTGTATGGGTCTCTTCATTGCTCTCATTCGGCAATTAGACCAGCCTATCCTTATTTTGCAGTTTCCCTCCAGTAACTTTTGTGCTGCAGCTGCTGGTAGTGACACTGTGGCTGTCTGCGTACCCCTAAAGGCTTTACGGATCTTGATTGCCTCTAGTGGGATTTCACAACTTTCTCCAGCTTCCCTCTTTAGAGCGGTCTGAATATGCTCTTTCGTCGTGTCGTCATCGACATCTCGGATCTCGATGGTCTCCTGTGGCCCTTTGCAAATCACTTTGGCCTCCTCCTTAAGGATGTCCGCGATCGTCTTTTGCAGACCTTGGCCTTTGTCAGTGCTCTTCCTCGAAATCGTAATCAACAAGTCCCCACTTCTGGTCTTGTTGATCTTATCCACAGTTGAACGAACCTGCTCATCTGAGACGTCCTGCTTTATACGACGCAGAATCTCGGCATACTTTGTTTTCTCGGCCGGGCGGATGATCAGTGCGTCGGGTCTGATCCATTTGCGTGGTTTTTTCCGCTCAGCAGCAGATTCACCGTCACCGTCGGCTCCAGTGTCCATTGCTTCTTCCGTCTCAGTTTCAGTTTCAATGCGGCGTCGTGATGACTGCCATTCCTCGTCCAGTTTCTTGAATCTTTCAAGAGCATTGACTACACCGATTGTCTTGGTCTTTATCTCCTTGTGGATATTGACCTTAGTTTGGACAAACTCTTGCAGCTCAATGGTCAGCTTCTCAAGGCGCTCCAACGCTTGCGTTCTCTTCATGTCAGCGCTTGCTTCAATCGCTGCTTGTTGAGCATGAAGCCCGTTTCTATTCTTGTTTGTTTCCTGTAAGTTACTCATACTTTTTTGATTTACCAGCGCATCGTACGGAGTGGAACGGGTTGCCATAACTAGGAACGGGTGTACCCTCGGAGATAGTACTCCTACCCCAGTTCCGTGAGGCCTAGCCGACACTTAGCCAGTCCCGGAATACACGGACGGACTAGACTCGCTCGGAGCGGTGAAGATTCCGATCTCTAACACTCACTGCGTACTTTCTGATCAAGGCCCGAAGTGGCTGGCTCCTGATCCACTGCTGCAATTTGCACCTCGGCAGAGCAAGCTCACATCAGCCGTGGCCTGCATCGTCGGAAACTACGATACAGGTTCCGGACACTCCCAATGAGTTACAGCAGGAACCAATCGTCTTGCTAGGTCAGTTAGTGTGACCAACCCATTAAAGAGGAGTTTTGTCCACGGGAGCTTATTTTGTTTGGTTATGTTGCTTGGCTCCTACCCGCTGTACCTCATCAACTAAGAGATTAAGTGTCATCCAAGGACAGCAAGCGTTCTCCCATCCGCTCGGGGAGACGCGCCCGGTAGCAGTATCTCTTCTGCCCCGAGACGAGGTATGTGTGTGTGTGTGTGTGTGTGTGTGTGTGTGTGTGTGTGTGTGTGTGTGTGTGTGTGTGTGTGTGTGTGTGTATTTATGTATGTATGTATGTGACACTCTTATAACTTTCGAACGGCTTGACCGATTTCTTCGCGGTTGGTGCCATTCGAAAGGGCTTGACCAAACTTAGATTTTGAATATACTTTTGATCGATTCCAACCGGTAGATTTTGAGAAATCTTGAAAAAACTACAAAAAAAATTTTTTTGAATGTGGTTTACTTTCATTATTTTTTAGACGCATCTGCCGATCGATTTAAAAACTAATCAGCTTTTAACATACGAAAACCACGTCAATTGCCGCCAGCCCGGTCAAAATCGGTTGATTCGTTCGGGAGTTATCGTTGTCGAAAGAAAACCGAAAATAAAATTTTTTCGAAATTACTTAAAAATTTCTAGTTTAATTAATTAATACTCAAAGATTCTTTATGATGCTTCAAAAACTGCTTCGAATGCTGCCAACCGCGTGAAAATCGGTTCATTCATTCAAAAGTTATTGCGGTTTGAAAATTCGAAAAATTATGTTTTATTAAACTGCTATTAGAGTTTTGAGCTCTTAAGTACAAAATGAGCGGGAAGTTGCAGGGATGGCCTTTAAGGTCAACCGTTTCCCTAATTTCTTTTAATTGAGAAATTATTATTTTAGAATTATAGAATTTTATAGAATTAGAATTATAGAACTTTAGAATTATTTATAAAATTAATTTTTTTATTAATTAAGTAAAAATAAATAAACTTCATATATTTTTCGAATTACTTAATATTTTTAAAAATTTAAAAAAAAAAAAATTACTGTTGTAGAACCAAACGGTTACTGTTTTTTTATCCGGTTTTAAATTTACAAAAAGTAAAATTTTTTTTCCATTTTTCAAATATAATATGAAATTGATGCTCTTCGAGCTCAAAAATACAATTTATGTGTTCTTTTAAGCTCTCCAAGCTCAAAGAGATAACTTCTCTGTGCTTTTGAGCTCTTCAAGCTCAAAAGTCTGATAGAAGTTTGATAAAACACAATTTTTTGAATTTTCAAACCACAATAACTTTTGAATGGATGAACCGATTCTCACGCGGTTGACGGCATTCGACGCGGCTTTTTAAGCTTCACAAAGAATCTTCTAATTTATACTGACAGAGCTAGGAATTTCGGAGTGATTTCGAAAAAACACTTTTTTCGATTTTCTTTCGTTCACGATCTCTCGAAAGAATTAACTGATTTTGACCAGACTGGTGGCAATCGATGTGGTTTTTCAAGGTTAAAAGCTGATTAGTTTTAGAAGTTGATCGATAAAGCCGTTAAAAAGTTACTGCAAAAAAACCACATTTCAAGAAGATTTTTTTCTTAGTTTTTTTGAGATTTCTCAAAATATCTCGAAATCTATCGGTTCGAATCAGTTCAAATTCACAAGAAATCTAAGTTCGGCCGACTTCTTTTGAATAGCACCAACCGCAATGAAATCGGTCAAACCGTTCAAAAGTTATAAGCGGTTCACATACTTACACACACACACACACACACACACACACACACACACACACACACACACACACACACACACACACACACACACACATCCGTCAAGAGTGTCATCGAAAGAGAAGAATATCTCAGCGTGGCTATCAACGACCTAACTCTGCAGTGCTGATCGCAGAGTACAAAAAAGCTCGTCGTGAACTTAATAAGGCCATAAAAGAGAGCAAAGGAAGATGCTGGAAAGAGCTCATATACGAGGTCGACAAAGACGTGTGGGGTCGGCCGTATAAGGTGGTCATGACGCACCTAAAGAAACAACAAATGCCGTCACCTACGTGTCCCCAACTCCTTCAGAAAATCGTCACTGCGCTGTTTCCACAGCAATACAGTCTCAATTATCAGTCAACGCAAGATGAACTGGACGACATTCCACCTATCACTGAAGAAGAATTGTTGGAGGCCTGTAATCGGGTAGGAAATAATAAAGCGCCGGGATTGGACGGAATCCCTAATATAGCCTTGAAAACCATCATAAAGGCAGCACCAACATTATTTCTAGACGCTTACAACGCATGCCTCAAGGAGGGGACTTTTCCTCGTAAGTGGAAACAGCAACGGTTAGTACTTTTACCTAAAGGAAAGAAACCGCCAGAAGAACCGTCATCTTACCGACCACTCTGCATGCTAGATACGGCGGGTAAGATATTTGAGCGTATCATCCATCAGCGAATAGATGCAGTAGTCGACCCACTCTTGGCAGACAACCAGTATGGATTCCGGAAAGGACGATCAACCCTGGACGCGATCAACCTGGTTGTTAATACGGCCAAAGAGGCAATCGCAGGAACTAGATGGAAGGGTGGAACGAAGAAGTACTGCCTGGTGGCTGCCTTGGACATCAAAAATGCTTTCAATTCCGCTAATTGGGACTGCATCATGCAAGCTCTCGACGAGAAGAACGTGCCAACATATCTTCGCAGACTAGTGATTAGCTATTTTACAGATAGAGTGCTGAAATACGATACAAAGAATGGTCCGAAAGAGTATGATATAACCGGTGGTGTGCCACAGGGCTCTGTTCTTGGTCCACTTCTGTGGAATATCATGTATGACGGGCTCCTGAAACTGATAGCGTATGCGGATGATGTTGCCGCAGTGATCGTCGCCGAACACCTCGACGAGATTCAACATCTGTTTGACATCACTTTTGAGAAGATCAACCAGTGGATGGATACAGTGAACCTACAACTGGCCAAGCAGAAGACCGAAGCAGTGCTTATTACCAGCCGAAAAGAAGTTGAAACAATTAAGATTAATGTCGGTGACCGAGAAATCACATCACAACCTCATATACGATATCTGGGAGTGATGCTTGATGCCCGACTCAACTTCAAGCAGCAAGTGGAACACGTCTGTACGAAAGCGTCAGTAGTGAGAGCTAGTCTCGCACGATTGATGCCGAACGTCGGAGGCCCAAAGCAGAGCAGGAGGCTACTATTGTCATCAGTAGTCACATCGGTGCTCACCTACGGAATATCTATTTGGGCTGACGCACTAGAGGTGCAAGATTCATGGAGAAAAGCTGAACCAATATATCGTATGAGTGCCCTACGAGTTGCAAGCGCCTTTCGAACAATATCAGAGGAAGCAGTGTGTGTCATTTCCGGAACTTTGCCGCTCAGAGTCCTAGCTGAGGAAAGACGGAATCCTTACCAACGAAAGAGGACAACCACACTAAGTGCCGAGGAACTCAGAGCTAAAGAACGGCAGAACAGCATCGCACGATGGCAATCGCAGTGGGACGCCGCGACAACAGGGAGATGGACACACCGTCTCATACCGAAGATCGACGTTTGGCTAAACCGAAGTCATGGCGAGGTCAATTACTATCTGACGCAGTTGTTGTCAGGACATGGATGTTTTCGGACGTATCTTCACCGCTTCAAGCATGATGATTCACCGGAGTGCCCGTCCTGCCCAGGAATCAATGAAGACGCGGAGCACGTTTTCTTTGAGTGCCCACGATTTTACCCACAGCGAGATGAGCTGGAGATGATCCTAAAGAAGAAAATCCAACCAGAGACAATAGTAGAAGCAATGTTGTCATCAAGAGCCTCCTGGAACGCCATCAGCACATTTGCAACAGAAGTCCTTATAGACTTGCGTTCCATCGAAAGAAGAAGAGCAAATGTCAACAACTAGAAGAAAGGTAAAATAACACCTTAGCTACCAGAAGAAAGAGCAGTAGCTAGATCCTCCCCTCACGAAGTAATGCCTAATGGCGGTTTCCATAAATATTAGGGGAAAGAGGAAAAGGGGTTTAGGGTTTAGTGGGTAGGGGCGCTAGCGTCGAGTTTTAGTATGACACTGCGTCGAGTCGCCACATATCTAGGCCAAACAACTATGCCTAGAATCCGTAAAAAGGATTCCCCCCCCCTTAAAACAAAAAAAAAAAAAAAAAAAACACACACGCACGCACACACACACACAGACATAGTGACAACATCGCGAGGGTAGTCAGGGAAGCTTCCTGTAACCTTAAAACTTCGAGGTCTGATAAAATTTCGTTTTTTGCAAAACGAGGTAAAACCAATAACGTCCCGATTTCTAAAAATCTTTGATTTTCTTAGCAGGAAGTTAAAAATTTCGGAAGCTGTTTTGCACAAATTTAAAAATCATTTATGGTATTTAAATTCTGAAATAGTTGCACTTGCATTTTTTGATCCAAACGTATTAGCTAACATTAAAAATGAAATGGTTATAGCATTAAAAAATTGTGAAGATTCAGAAGTCGATTCGTTCAAACGGTATATTATTAATACAGATGGTGAGGTTGAAAATTTAGAAAACACGGATATTGATTTTTTTATTAATTCGAATCCGTTAAAATTTTTCAATAGATTTGATAGTAGTAAAGATTTTTTAGAAACTAGTGCTGATACGTAGATTAGAAATGATAATTATTTAAATGGTCTAGCAACTTTTAATAATCTGCCAGTAGTAAACGATGTAGCCGAAAGAACTGTTCAATTAACACAAGATTATATCAATAGATTAACTGCTCAAGAAGATCAAAAACAATATTTGATTCAAGTTGTAAGTGAATACAAAGCCAAATATATCTTACTGCAACTAAAAAATGTTTGACAAAAAAAATTGTAGAAATGAAAAAAGTACTATAAATATTTTGATACTATTATTTATAATCAATAATATACTTTATTTTTGATACAAATTCTGTATGTATTTATTTTATCACCTATCTGTATGTATTAAGTTTGATATAAATAAAAATTGTGATGGAAATAAAAAAAAAACGATGAACTCAACTATGAATACAACTTTATCGTTGAATAGCTTTTAGACGGGAAATTTTATCGAAAAAAGCACTCAGATTTTTTTTGTAGAGCGTTAAATTTCCTACAAGAAATAGCCGTTCAAGTATTTTTAGCTACATTTTTTTCAGTGGAAAAAAATAAACTGCGCAAAGTGCAAAAATCCCATGCTATTTAAATGGTAAATGTATTATAACTTAGGCACGGGTTAATGTGAATATTAAGGGCTGGTTTGGGTCTCATATTTTTTTTTAGGTCATAACCTAAAAATTTGTGGGGCGTTTGCAGAACAAAATCCAATTTGGGAAATAACGGACACCCTAGTGATCAGGACTGTAGCCCTGAAATATCCAGACATACTCCTGAACACTTACAATGCATTCTTAGTAACTGGCACGTTTTCCGCGGTCTGAAAACGGCAGAGATTGGTTCTTTTAGACGAAGGTAAGGGAACCCCCGTAACACATTCGTCATTTAGACCAATCTGTATGCTAGACATTGCCAAAAACTGCTCGAGAAGCTCATACAAGGAAGACTTCGTAACTACATCGACCGTGCAGGAGCCTTTGCCACCAACCATGGCTTCCGGAAAGGTCGATCGACATTCGGAGCGATCGAGAAAGTCATAAAGACAGCAACACAAGCATGGTCTGGTAGCCTTAAAGCTCAAAAAGTATGTCTTCTCCTCACGCGAGACGTCAAAAACGCCTTTCACAGCGCAAATTGGGAAGATATTTTAGATGCACAGGAGCACAAATTCGACGTGGAGCCAGAGAATTTGGCACTAGTCGACAACTACCATAACGAAAGAAAGCTAATAGCGGAAACTACGGAAGGCCCACAAGAATATGCCACAATGGCTGGCGTGCCGCAAGGCTCAATAATGGGGCCCGACCTATGGAATGCAGACTACAACGAGCTTCTTGAAATCTCGTTGCCAAAACAAGTAGAGCTAACGGGCGTTACAAACGACGTTGCGGCTAAAATAACAGTAGACAGAGTAGAAGAGGCCGAACTACTGGTTCAGGAAGTCATTGACGCCGTTGAAACTTGGCTTGATAAATACCACCTGAAACTCGCCAAGCACAAAACCGAGATGGTCGTACTGACACGTCAAAAATGGTTTCCGAAACCATTTGCCGTGGACATAGGAGGAATAACACTGACTGCTTTATGAAGTGGAGATATAGGCAGAGATATTAAAGCAGAAGACCTACCGGCCAAAAATAGCGGCAGTACAGCGGCGAGGCACTCTCAGGGTTGCCTGCGCATACCGCATGTTTTCCGAAGTGGCTGTATTGGTCATTGCGGGAGCCGTGCCCATCGACTTACTAGCGTTCGATGTAGAGAACAAAACTCTATGACGCTAAAACCAGTGGCGAAAACATGAAGGAGGCAAGAATGAGGATAAAGGCGGAAACGCAGCAAGAGTGGCAGGACCGATGGACATCGGGAGAGACGGGCAGATGGACGGCGCGCCTAATCCCAAACATCAACGTCTAGCTTTCTCGGAAGTACAGGGACACGGACTTCTTCCTTACCCAACTATTGACGGGACACGGACAGTTCAACGCCTATCTTTTTAAGATGAAACTGCACCCCACGAAAACGTGCAAATACTGCTCGGACCAAATCAACGACGCAGAACATACGTTCTTCGAGTGTGTACGGTCTAAGGACTACAGAAGCAGCATCGAAGGAACTATTGGCACCACGCTCTCCCCTAAGAGCTTGGTAACCTGCATGATCAAAAAAGAAGATAACTGGTCAGCTGTAGCAGCCTACGCGTAGCGCCTTTTAAAAGAAAAAATCGCAGTAAGGGACCAGTAACCAGGAAAAGGCATCGTGAGACGAAACACGGACTGGATTGAAGTAATGCTAACGCGGTTCCGATCCAGTATTGCCCATAACATCTATGGGGAAAGGAGAGAGGAGGATGTTGAGTCGGTATTGTTGTCAATATTATTGACATCTGAGTCCGTCATACCGTGACTAGACATCTGGTCCTGGCATACGTAAATGTATTTTATAGCACTGCGTGTCCTAAATTCGTATTTAGGACTCGCTTAACTGTTGACTTAAATAAACAATTATGAAACGAGTGAAGAGGAATTTTTTAGGCTACGGGCTCATATTTACGATCAATTCATACATATCTGCTCTAAAAATTTGACTTTCACCGCAAAAAAAAATGAAAAAATATATTTAAAAACATTCAAAGCCCCGAAAAAATACAAAATAATAAATAATTAATGATTAAAATTACATCTTTTTGTCGTTTATGATTCAGTCTGAAGTATGCTAAAACCTCTATTAATGATTCTCAAATTTTTTTTATTAACGATTTCGCTCAGTCGTAAACATTATTCTGGTGTGAAATATTTTCTGAACATTATTTAATTTAACAACAATCTTATTCCGTAATAAATATGGACAGTGATTACAGTGATTTAGACGATGATTATAATGATTTTGTTCCTGACGAGATAAAAGAAAAGGCGAAGAATATAGCTTTACAATCAATGCCAACAAAATCTAGACGAATGTATGTGGCAACTTATAATGCTTTTAAAGCATGACGTAAAGAAAATGTTAAATCAAATTCTTTTGCTGAAGATGTAATTGTAGTCTACTTTGATAATCTTTCTCAAAAATATGCCCCTCCCAGTTTATGGGCTTTTCATTCGATGTTGAAAACTACTATCAAAGCATTTGATGATGTTGATATTGGTAATTACAAAAAAGTAACGTTTTTTTTGAAGAAACAAATGTGTAAATACGTTGCTAAAAAATCTGAAGTTTTTACAAAAGAAAATATCGAAAAATTTCTAAATGAAGCCCCTGATAATAAATATCTTGCTACAAAGGTAATTAAATATTTATTGATATGTTTAATATGAAAATGTCTGTATAGTCTAAACATTTGTTTATTTTATTCTTACTGTTGCAGGTTTGTTTAATATTTAGAATTTCTGGTGCTTTAAGAAGAAGTGAATTCATGAACATGAAACTGGAAGATGTCAAAAAATTGATGAGAACACTTTATTTATTAAAGTTCCGATAACAAAAAATAATCAGCCAAGATCATTTACCATTAATGGTATATATTACGACTACGCAAAAGAATATATGGATGCTAGGCCCCAAACCTGTAAAACAGATAGATTTTTTTTTAATTACCAAAATGGTCGCTGTACTTGCAAGCCCATAGGAATTAACAACTTTGGTTCAATGCCTAGAACCATTGCTGAATTTTTAATATTAGAAAATGCAAAGAAATACACAGGACATAGTTTCCGTCGAACATCTGCCACATTGTTAGCTGATGCTGGAGGAAATATGACAGTGATGAAGAGACATGGTGGTTGGAAGTCATCAACAGTAGTTGAAGATTATATTGCCGACTCCGTTAACAACAAAAAGCGTACTCATTCTATGATCACCGATGAAATTATTTTGAATAAAAAAAGAAATACTGTTGGATCCACTCCTCCATCTACTAAACCATCTCATGTAATTACAAACATTACCATTTTGAATAAATCAACCGATTCAGATGTTTCGACGAAAAAAAATTTTACAAAAATTTCAAATGTTTTACCAGTATCAAATGAAAAATTAATTAAAACGGCAATCTCAATGTCCAAACCCAAAGATAATGTTTCATCAAACTTTGACCAACCTTGTTCATCAGCATCAAATGAAGTTAAAGTTGATACATTACGCCATCAAAAAAAATTTAAATCTACTTTGCAAGAAAATACTGTTGCAAGAAAGAAAAATTCAACTTCTCAATTCGACGATTGTGAAACTCTGTGACGCGCCTCGATATTTTATATGAATTTATATAAAATTATTATTAGTTATTAAGAATAAAGTCAGAAAAGAATGGGAAAATATTACGAGAGAGAAAAGACAGCCGCGCGCAGCCTACCCGGAGAAAAGAAAGAGAGAAAAGAGACGGCGAAAGACGCTGAGAGACAAGCGAGAGTAGTAGGGGAAGCACCCTGGGAAGTCCCGTAGTATAGTTCCCGCGCGCGCCGTGAGGCAGCGCGGTGTCGCTCAGACTGTACGCCCGAAGAGTATTGCTTCTGAGTTGTTAAAAGCAATTTTCTGATCAGTTTTTGTCAGATCAGCTTAAGCTTCTGAAGCGAGTGGTACACTTACAGAAGAAGTCTTGAGTGCTGTGTTGTACAGAATAGAAGGATATATCCCCCTTCTATATTAAATCTGTCCTCACAGTGGATCTTTTTGAGCCAGGTTGACCTGAGGTACTCGGGTCACCGAATAGCCTCTATTGCATGGCAAGAGGTGAGGTTGTGGTACACGACCTGTCGTTCTCGAACGAATATTGGGAAATAGCTAGGTGGTTGTGGACTCCTGGACTTGGAGGTACTCCTCGTCGGAACACCTGGGGTAGATACGGCTGGGCGTCGAGGTACTTGACAAATCCCGGTATCTCTATATTTGGACAACCGAGCCTCTCTCTTGGTTGATGGAGGGAACTGGGGAGAGTTAGATAGATCCGCGGACGCGACGCAAAGTCCCCAGTAGGCTGCAAGTAGGTTACGGCTTGTCAGAAGTATTTGTATATGTGTATAGTATATTTTGGGGTAAAAGTTAAGATAATACGTATTGTTTATTGTTTTTAGTGTATTGAATATTGTATAATTGTATCTTGGTTTGCAATAACAAATTTGAGTTGATTATAATTTTTATGAGATTTGATGAATAAATTAACCTTATATTTGGAATCTGTGTTATTATTTGGTTAAGATTAGTTAGTTGTAAGTTTATCTGTGTTGCGTGATCCTCATCCCGACCCTGGACACGGCGAGCTAAAGCACGGGGAAGACGTGTTCATCACGACGAGGCTTTAAAACCTTCCGCAACTTCACAACTCCTCATTCATTTATCTGTTCTACAGTATTTTTTGATCAAGACTTAGGTTTGTGCGTAAAAAAATTTGAAGAGTCTCAATGTATGGTATTCCAAAACTGCCATTTCACCATTGAAGTTCAATCAGAAGAAAGATAAATATTCGTTAAGATTTTACATTTTATGATTTTAATAATAAATAGAAAGTGGAAATGAACATTTTTAAGAAAATTAAAAAATTATAAAGTGACAGCTAAATTTAATGTTATTTAATTTTATGTATTGATTATTTCAATGTGTGAATTTATTTCTTGTTAATTAATATTAATCACTTTGGATTTATTATTTGATATATATTTGTTTCTTTTTTTTTAACTTTTCAAAATAATATGTGCAACTCGTGCGACGATGTCGATTATTACAATTAGATAATACTATTAGACTATTTTTAAGCAATTATTTATTTTAGTATTCTAAATTTTATTTATTTGAAATGCTTGCGGTCCTGCTATGCATGATATACTATTTTTGCTTTTCCTTAATTAATTTTTTTATTCAAATTTGAATAAAACTGAAGAGGAATTTAGGACACTGGTGCTACAAAATAGTGTAAGATACTCGTGGCTTAAATGAGCGATCATTCACGCCTTGTCATAATCGCTCATTTAAGCCACTCGTATCTTAATGTACTATGACCTGCCTCTATAAAAAAAAGCACACATATACAAACACTATCGCGGGAATAGTCAAGGAAGCTTCCTAGAACCTTAAAACATTAGGATCTGATGAAAACTCGATTTTCGAAAAAGGAGTAAAACCAATAACTTCCCGATTTTTGAGAATTTTCAATTTTTTCGCGGGATTTTAAAAAAAAACACCCTTTCCAAAATATTTCGAGATCTACATAAAAATTTTGAGCGTTTCACGCATAAAGTAATGTATATGTCAAAAATATATGTCGCATATATAATATATATGCCGCATATATTTACGCAAAAAAAAATATGTCAACATATATTTTTCACATAGATGCTGACATATATGCAGAGACATATGCTAAAATATATGAAGACATATATGTAAGCATACACTGAAAAAAAAAATTCTCAGTTTGAGAATTTTTTTACTCAAATCAAGAAAGTTAAATTCTTCAAAATTATTTACTTGATTTAAGTTAAATTTTTTTCTGTGCATTTATATGCGCGCATATATGTGAACATATATCCACGCATACATGTGAACATATATGCGGACATATATTTAGCGCAAAAAAAATATATGTGAAAATATATATTTGCATTTATTTTTCGCATATATATTTTTCCATACGGGTTCTCAAAATTCCAAAATTTTGAAAGTTCATGATTTTTTGAAGTTTTCACAAAATAGTTCATTTTATTACGCTAAGTATCCTCTTAGGGTCAAACCAGAGCCCATTCTCCTAACTATGATAGTTTTTGAGATATTCAAGAAATAAACTTGAAAAACATGAAAAGCAGTAACATTTACAATTTCACACAACTTGTAAAGATAATTTTTCTATTTTTTTATTTTCTTTTCGGTAGGACTTTGTCTTTTAGTAAAAGAAAACTGTCAATCACAGTTTATTCAAATTATACAAGAGTATTATATAAGAGTCGATCTTTACTACTTTTCAATTTGACATGGAATGGCTTATAAGCTTATTTAATTAATACATACCAATATTAACAACTCCATGATTGGTAAGTTCCCAGCATGATTGTAATCGTAAAATACTTAGTGAACTACTTTGTTTGGCGCTGAAATAACCGAGTGCTGCATCGGTAACATGATAAGCTTGAAGAGAAAATTCATAAAGACTTGGTAATAGTTGTGCCACAGCACCAACTGCTTCGTCAGCAACATTTATGCAATCAGATAACGATAATGATACAATTCTTGGTGTTAAGCAAGCCCACAGTCCAGCTTCTGTGACTTCATTACAACCCGCTAGTTCCAGTTCGAAGAGTGCCTGTACCAAACATAAAACACCATTAAATAACAATAATAAAAATTTAAACAAATTCTAAAAATTGATAGTAACGATAGGATAAAGTATAGTTGCGAAATAAAGCTATGTTTATTTTTTAAGGATAACCTAATCTGATATATTTTCTGATCAATACTTTTTTTTTATTAAACAGACATAACAATACACTTAAAGTTCTAGTAGTATTTTCATAATAAGTTGAAGAAGTATTTTCATCCATGCTTTTTCAAAGTATATCCATTGTTATTGTAACAAAATGCAAAATGTATTGAGCAATACTGATTGATTATGTTAATCACCTTTAGCATGGTAAAGAAATATTATTCTCATAGCGATCTAAATTGCTGTAATGAATAGATTGTACAGTAGATGTGGAAACTGCTATGAGTCATAACTATTAAGAGGTTGTATTAGTACTTTTTGATAGCTGTTTAATTTTTTAAAGATTTGATAAATATTTTAGATTTATAATTTTGTTTAATTCTACATGTATTAGTAATTGAGCTCAAAATTAGAATCAAGATGTTTTATTTCTAGATAATAACTTAATTACTAAATACTATGAGAAAAAGGAAAAACTTTAATTCTATACTCTAATAATTAGTTTCAAAGAGTCGTTCATAATATAATCAGCCTTATTACCTGAAGATGATCTAAAAGAGTTTCAAGGCCTCGATCAGTAACAGAGCAACACCGTAATGATAATGAATGAATGTGACGTTGTGCCATTGGAAACCCATGTGTTAATTCAGGTATATCTTCATCAGCTGCACCCAAAAGAACGAGTGAATGAAAACCTCTTCTAACTAGAGATGCATACAATTTTGTTCGTGATCCTGAAGCCATTCCCCTGATTTCCCGACATCTAACCACTGGTACTAATCCAGCCCAAAACCGAGGCCTTGCATACAATACATCTCGCCATCGAGTGCAAACCTAGATTGAAAAATTATGATTTATTCGTTTCAAAAAGTTACACATAGATAAAATTATAGGTATACTGTACTTGAGCTAAAATCTTTCTTTCGCTGGCGTTAAAATATAAAAAAAATCGGCTTAAAAAATGTTCATCCAGCATTAACTGTTCCCATGATATAGGTGGTATATAGCCAGGAGTACCACAGCTGGCAAATGATATATTTCGCATCCGTATTTTTCCTCGTCCTATTTTTGTTCTCACAGCAGTGTTGGTATTGCTTGAACTTTTACTGTTGACAACATTGACGGAATTACTGAGTGACATGGGTATACTTCTGCTTGGCTTCTCCGGAATTTGATTAGCATTAGTGTTTTGAATACTCATATAAGTAACACCACCTCCGCCACCACCTCCGCCACCACCACCACCACCACAAAATACGTTCGTCACACGTTCCATTACACTCGTTTTTCCACCTCCTGCAATTTCAATCAATGCAATAGTTAGACAAAATTTATGAGTTTTCATAAGAGAATTAAAAACTTTGTAACAGGGTAAAATTACCCTGAGTCGATATATCACCAGATATCGATAATTTTACGACGCAGCACTGGCGCGTCTCGATCTTCGGACCTAAAGAGGGAGTAGGAGGGGGTAGTTTGGGGTTATTATATAGGTGAGACATGCATTATGTCAGGGAGAAGTAGTGTAACCGCCAGACAGTGTGCCACAGAAGTCAAGAGGGACCGATCCCCGAAGTAGTTACCTATCGACAGAAGCCAATAACATCGAGGACTTCGACTTGAAGTAGTCAAATAGATCGTCGTATATTCAACAAGGTATCAATAATTACTCTGTGGGCCAGGAGTATACCGCGGGGTTTATACTTGATTTACTTCTTCTCTGATTAATTATTCATCATTTATTATTTAATAATAATTCAATAGTTAATTGCAATTGATTTATATTCGTTAGTTGGAGTTGAGTGTCCCTCAAGGGGATTTTTACCCGAGGACTACTCAGAGACCTTGTGGTGTAAATTGTCGTGAGAATTTGGTTTATAAAAATAATTTACTCGATTAATTGTTAACAATTTTTGAACATTTGAAAAATCGGTTTTAGTTGCATATATTTTATTTAATAAAATAAAAACCAAATAATAAAATCTTCGAGAAATTTCCATTGTCTTCTCACGGACTAGTCAAGCGTCGGTTGAATCGTACAACGCAGTTAATTCGTACCCAAGGTCAAAATCTACTACGCACTAACGAATATTGGCGTCCATTTTGAGCGCGCAAATTTTTGTCGAATATATTACTCGATAATTTATTATGAATAATTGAATTATTATTATTAATATTATTTATTGCAAGGTTATTAATTATTTATATAATATTAATTATTAAGAATTTATTTACTGAAATTTCAACGCAATTGAGACTGATTTACCCGTGGATAATTTTTCGCTAATTTATTTTTATATTGAGATAAATTATTTAATAATTATTTATTAAATAATAACCGGAAAATTCCACGTGGTTATTTTCATATTTTTAACTTAAGTTCTTGGTTTTTTTTAATAATTTAATTTCATCATTTTGATAAAATTCTTAGAATTTATTTACCAGCGTGGATGTCAAGTCCAGGAATATTTAGTTAAATTTATATCGAATATTCTTAAGAATTTATTTAATGTTGAGTATTAAATTTATGATTGTCTTTGTATAAATTCGTGCGGCCAATTTTCGTTTGAATTTTTTGGGAATGAATTTATACGTCGAATATTCTTTAGAATTTATTTAATGTTGAGTGTTGAATTCGTGATTGATTTTGAAGAAATTTATGCGTCGGATTTTAGTTTAGATTTTGGGAATTAAATTACACCGGCACACAAAAAAAAAAAAGTTGTCTGTACTTGGGACGCGCCACATATATTCCCATGTAATTTGACCCGCTGAACCCGAATTTGAGGTCCGTTTGGCCCCTACACCCTAGGATTTTGAGAAAACTGTAAAAAACCGAAAAAAAACGGGAAAATTGGGGGTTTTGGTGATTGAAAAATTTTTTTAGATTCTAACTATGCATGATTTTCATGTATTTCGATCTGCTTTATACTTATCTGAAGTGTACTCAGACCAGCAGCCATTAAAAGTCTAAGTAAATCCCGAAAAACCCATGAAAATTGCGAAAAAAAACAAAAAATTCCCAATATTGTGATAAAAAAAATGTATTGAGCTAAATATATGATGATTTTCATGTAGGTTTATCGACGACATATAAATCTCCAACTTTTATAACTCAGACGTCTCGAAAACATCAAACAAATGTGCAAAAACCCCGAAAATTGGAAAAAATCAAATGTAATATAATAAAAATCAAGTTATTATTCAAAATAAATAAAAAATCATATCATTCGATCTGTGGTGCATAAAAAAAAAGTATTTCGTCTTAAGACTTAAAAAAAATTAATTTTTTCGGAAAATATCATCAAAACCCTTTGGATTTGAATTTTAATTCGTTCTCCGCTTATATCTCACCCTTTTATCTTCAAACGTCCTGCATAAAGGGTTTCTCTTTCGTTTCCTCTCTTCTTCGGGTAAATCTCTCTTCAGAGTCCAACAATGATCTACCATCATATTGACATCCACTCATGTTTTGATGGAATGTTTCTTCTCTTTCTTCACTGAAATTACCAAGATTTTCAGGAAAGTGTGAAAGATGAGATTGTAAATAGTGCAATTTTGTATTCACATTCCCTAAAAAATTTCGAGATACTTCCTTAAAACTTCCCCAAGCTGCTCTCTCAATCTTGTGCATCTCATACTCAAGATTAGCATCCTGGAATTGAGTCCGAATTTGGGGTACATAAAAAATTCCTTCTTTCAATTTATTGTCACTTATAGCTGGAAATTTTTCGTCCAAGTACTTAACACAGTTGCCATTTTTATCGAGAGCTTTGACAAAATGCTTCATAAGGTCAAGCTTGATATAAAGTGGTGGCAGCAAGTACTTGTAAGGATTAATGAGAGATTCTCGCATAACGTTGTGAGAACCATGATTCAAATTCTTTCTTGTTGGCCGTTCTTTTCTACTGTAGGGAATTTTCCGATCGTGACTATCCTACAAACATACAAGAAGGGATATATTGTGAACCAGATTGTTGGCTTAACTAGTGTAGCAATTTTCAGATCACCACAAACTTTTCAATGATTTTTGGTCAAATGAGCTACTGGAGTCGGTGCTTTGAGACTTCGCTTAGACAAAGCAATGAAAAACTTTCACTCCTCGTCCTGAAAGTGTTCGGCTTTAACTCATCAATCAAACTTCTTACATCTGAACAGTCCACTAATGAATTTTCGCCGTTTTAAAAATGTTATCAGATTTTTTTCCCTATCACGATAAAAATAAGCTGTTGTATTTTTAGTTAATAAATTTTTTTTCTTTAAGCTGATGTTTCAGGGTTTTCACTTCTAGGAACTTTTTGGGCTCAGAATCGATTTCTTGCTTAAATGCTTGTGCCTGTAACCAGGGCACCTCCACGTGGTGACGGCGGGCAACAGGACCGTCTGGCATAGTCCCTGGGTTAACGGCTTGAATGCCGTCATGGCAGGCACAAGTAATAAGTGTTTTACGATGCAGGGACCCGGAATCCCAGTATCGGCGTCTGGTCAGAGTGAGAAAGCAGGCTCGCAGGCGTCGTCATCAAGTGACTGCAGCTCTTCATTAGTGGGTGACTTGGCTTCTGAAGCGTTTAATATGACAAGAAGTGTCTCTCACATATGTAACAAAAACTCCAATTGCTTCTGTTACATATGTGGAGAATTTGAAGTAACGAAAAGTCGTAGATCTTTTTCAAACAAATTGAAAAATGTCTACGAAACCTGCTTCGGTATCCAGATTACGAACTGGGAAGCAACTTGGGTACCACATTCACTTTGCAATCGGTGTCACACGATGCTTACTCGTTGGGAGCAGACGAAAAGTAAACAGTGCTTGAAATTTTCAAAACCTGTGATTTGGTCTGCACCAACGAGTCAAAAACTGCTCTTTTTCCACGACGGACGTTTCAGGTTTTTCTTCGACAACCAAACATAAAATTCAACATGCCACCGTAGCATCAGTTGGGCCAGCAGACAAGGTTTTGAATGTCGAAGAACCTGCAGCTCCTGAACCAGTGAATGAACATGAAGAGATGGAAGTTGAAGATAACTTTGAAGAAATCGATCCTGAACCCGAAGAGATCCATTCTGAGGATGAAGAATACATCCCGAGTGGTGTTCCTAGAAGTAAAGACCCTGAAGTCTTCGATCAACTTGAATTGAATGACCTTGTACGAGACTTAGGACTATCTAAGGTAAAAGCTGAACATTTAGCCTCAGCTTTAAGGAAAAAATTTATTAGCTAAAAATACAACAGCTTATTTTTATCGTGATAGGGAAAAAGAGTTCCGGAAGTATTTTACAAAAGACAGCGAAAATTCATTTGTGTACTGTTCAGATGTAAAAGGACTGATCGATGAGTTGAAGCCAAACACTTACAAAGACGAAGAATGGAGGCTTTTTATTGACTCCTCTAGGCGAAGTCTTAAAGCTGTGCTTCTTCATAATGGAAACTTATTGGCACCGATTCCAGTAGCTCATTCGACTAAACTAAAGGAGACTTATGACAATTTACAGGTTGTATTAGATAAAATAAACTATTCAGAACATCAATGGAAGGTTTGTGGTGATCTGAAAATTGCAACAATATTGCTAGGCCAACAATCAGGGTTCACAAAGTACCCCTGCTTCTTATGTTTGTGGGATAGCCGAGACCGAAAGAATCATTACATTAAAAAGAATGGCCAACAAGAACAAATTTGAATCCTGGTTCTCACAATGTTACGCGACAATCTCTAATTGATCCTTCCAAGTACTTGCTGCCCCCACTTCATATCAAGCTTGGCCTTATGAAGCAATTTGTCAAAGCTCTGGATAAAGATGGAAACTGTTTTAAGTACTTGGGCGAAAAATTTCCAGCTATAAGTGACGCTAAATTAAAAGAAGGAATTTTTGATGGACCCCAAATTCGGACTCTATTCCAGGATGCTAATCTTGAATATGAGATGAACGAGATTGAGAGAGCAGCTTGGGGAAGTTTTAAGGAAGTATCACAGCAATTTTTAGGGAATACTGAAATTGATAACTACGCAACTTTAGTTGACGAGTTGTTATACAACTATAATACTTTAGGTTGCTTAATGAATACAAAATTGCACTATTTACATTCTCATCTTTCACACTTTCCTGAAAATCTTGGTGATTTTAGTGAAGAGCAAGGTGAGAGATTCCATCAAGACATTAGTGTGATGGAAAAACGATATCAAGGAACGTGGGATGTAAATATGATGGCAGATCATTGTTGGACTCTGAAGAGAGATTTACCCGAAGAAGAGAGGAAACGAAAGAGAAACCCTTTATGCAGGACGTTTGAAGATAAAAGGGTGAGATATAAGCGGAGAACGAATTAAAATTCAAATCCAAAGGGTTTTGATGATATTTTCCGAAAAAATTAATTTTTTTAAGTCTTAGGACGAAATACTTTTTTATGCACCACAGATCGAATGATATGATTTTTTTTTATTTATTTTGAATAATAACTCGATTTTTTATTATATTACATTTGATTTTTTTCCAGTTTTGGCGGTTTTTGCACATTTGTTTGATGTTTTCGAGACGTCTGAGTTATAAAAGTTGGAGATTTATATGTCGTCGATAAACCTACATGAAAATCATCATATATTTAGCTCAATACATTTTTTTTTATCACAATATTGGGAATTTTTTGTTTTTTTTCGCAATTTTCATGGGTTTTTCGGGATTTACTTAGACTTTTAATGGCTGCTGGTCTGAGTACACTTCAGATAAGTATAAAGCAGATCGAAATACATGAAAATCATGCATAGTTAGAATCTAAAAAAATTTTTCAATCACCAAAACCCCCAATTTTCCCGTTTTTTTTCGGTTTTTTACAGTTTTCTCAAAATCCTAGGGTGTAGGGGCCAAACGGACCTCAAATTCGGGTTCAGCGGGTCAAATTACATGGGAATATATGTGGCGCGTCCCAAGTACAGACAACTTTTTTTTTTTTGTGTGCCGGTGTTATTAGTCGTGCAAATAATTTTTATAATTTAATTGCTAGCTGATGACTGAAATAATTAAGTAGAAATTCAATGTAATAATTTTCTGGAATTAATTTTCGTTAATAAATTTTATAAATAAAAGTAAAGTAAATTTGGGGTATGTGTGGAGATGTGTGGGTTATGTGTGTGAAAATTTACAGGGTATGTGTGTGAGCTGCAGGCAGTCTCAGTTTACGTTGCGTGCACTAGGCTGAGGCTTCTGTTTGTTGTGTGATAAAGACGATCCTCGTGCATTTCGTTCTCCGTGCGGGGTCACTAATACGTTTAGTTAGTTAGTCAAGTTTGGTATTGTTACATTGGGTTAGCCGCTCGTCAGGCCAGACGAACTCTGTCACACAGTGCGTTCCTAGTGCAGAGTAACTCTAACTGTAAAAAGTTAGTAAGAACTAATATTATAGTTTTAAGTTAATTATAGTGTGCGTGAGTGTGTGATTAAAGTTGTTAAATTGTTTTGTTAATAAATTTTTGGATCCATTGTTAAATAAAAATTTATTTCTTTCACAGCACCTTCCTACACTCTCTCTACCCTGTAAGATAAGCTCTCGGCTCTGGAACCGGTTCCAGGAACCGTGAGAAAAATCCTGGTGGCGCCCTTTTGTTTATGAATATTAACTTTCAATTTTGTTTAGCTATTGTTTTATTTAATTTAATTTGAGGGGCCAATTAAGCGGAATAAAAACCCGTTACAACTTCCTCGTAGCCAAAAAGTTATCAGCTAAAGTGGAATCATTCGATGTCAAATCGCCTAATAGTTGGAATCGACCCCTTTTGATTTGGACAAAGGCCTTCACCAGATAAGCGGGAGTAAAATCCCCTTATTAGAATCAGGCTAATTTTTAACTTCCCGCTAAAAAAATCGGGAAGTTATTGGTTTTACCCCGTTTTGCAAAAATTGAGTTTTTATCAGATCTCGACGTTTAAAGGTCACAGCAAACTTCCCTGACTATCCCCGCGAGGGTGTCACTATGTATCTATGTATTATGTATGTATGTATGTATGTATGTGGGTGGGTGTGTATGTGTGTGTGTGTGTGTTTTTCCCCCTTAGGAGGGGGGGGGGGAATCCTTTTTACGGATTCTAGTCATAGCTGTTTGGCCTGGATATGTGGCGACTCGACGAAGCGTCATACTCAAACTCGACGCTGACGCCCCTACCCACTAAATCCTAAACCCCTTTCTCTTCTATCCTCTGATCCCCAATGGTACCATCGTAAGGCATTTCTTCACGGGGGGAGGAATTAGCTGCCACTCTTCCTTCTGGTGGCTAAAATGTTACTTCTTCCTTCTAGATTCTGTCTTTCGCTCTTTTCCTCTCAATGGATCGCAACTCTGTAAGCACTTTTGTAGCAAAAGTGCTTGTGGCGTTCCAGGCAGCTTCTGACGACAACATTGCTTCTACTATTGACTCTGGTTGGGTTCTCTTTTTCAGAATCTTCTCTAACTCATCGCGCTGTTGGTTGAAACGTGGAGACACAAAGAAAACATGCTCCACATCTTCATTGACCCCTGGACAGAACGGGCACTCTGGGGTATCATTGTGCTTAAAGCGATGAAGATACTTCCGGTAACATCCGTGTCCTGATAACATTGCGTTAAATAATAGTTGATCTCACCGTGACTCCGGTTGAACCACACATCAATCCGAGATATGAGACGGTACGTCCGGCATCAGTCGTGCGAGACTAGCCCTCACTACTGACGCTTTGGCACTGACATGTTCTACTTGCTGCTTGAAGTTGAGTCGGGCATCAAGCATCACTCCCAAATATCGGATATAAGGTTGTGATGTGATTTCTTGTTCACCGACTTTCAGCTTAATGGTCTCTACCACTTTTCTGCTGGTAATAAGCACTGCCTCAGTCTTGTGTTGCGCCAGTTGCAGGTTCACTACGTCTATCCACCGGTTAACGTGCTCAAAAGTGAGATCGAACAGCTACGTCATCTGCATATGCTACGAGTTTGACGTTTCTTGGCAGAGTTAGTCTTAATAGACCGTCATACATAATATTCCACAGGAGCGGGCCTAGAACTGAAGCTTGTGGTACACCTCCAGTAATATCATACTCCCTCGGACCGTTCTTCGTGTCATACTTCAGGACCCTGTTTTCAAAGTAGCTTGCTACGATCTTAAGTAGGTATTCTGGTACATTTTTTTCTTAGAGGGCCTGCATGATGCATTCCCAATTGGCGGAGTTGAAGGCGTTTCTGATGTCTAGAGTCGCCACCAGGCAATACTCCTTCGTTTCACCCTTCCATCTGGTTCCTGCGATTGTTTCCTTGGCCGTATCAACAACCAGTTTGATTGTGTCCAGGGTTGATCGTCCTTTCCGAAATCCATACTGATTGTCTGCCAGGAGTGGGTCGACTACTGCTTCAATTCTCTGGTGAATTATGCGTTCAAATATCTTACTCGCTGTATCTAGCATGCAAAGTGGGCGGTAAGATGACGGTTCATCCGGTGGCTTTTTCCCTTTAGGAAGCAGCACTAACCGTTGCTGTTTCCACTTTCTAGGAAAAATCCTTTCTTTGAGGCAGGTGATGTAAACATCCAGGAATAATGCCGGTGCTGCCTTTATAGCTGTTTTTAAGGCAATATTAGGGATTCCGTCTAATCCTAGTGCTTTATTATTCCCTACGCGGTTGCAAACCTCCGTCAGTTCTTCTTCCGTGACAGGTGGAATGTCCTCCAGTTCGCCTTGAGCTAACTGGTAAAAAAGCTCGCGTTGCTGCGGAAACAGTGCGGTAACGATTCTCTGCAGAAGTTGTGGGCATGTGGGTGCCGGCATTTGTTTGACTTTTAGGTGAGTCATGACTACCTTGTACGATCTACCCCACAGGTTTTTGTTAACCTCGTTGATGAGCTCTTTCCAGCATTGCCTCTTCCTATTTTTGATGGCTTTGTTCAATGATCGACGGGCTTTTTTGTACTCTGCGACCAGCTCCGCAAAATTAGGTCTTCGATAGCCACGCTGGGATATTCTTCTTTTCTTTAGACACTCTTTCCGAAGAACGCTGATGTGGTCGTTCCACCAGTGTACTGCCGGGCGTTGGCTTATGCTGCGTTTCCGAACCATACTTGCATCACAGTCCTGGACAACTCTTTTCATCAGGTCCTTGGTCATTTCTTCTGCAGATCCAGTAGTAATCAGTTCACTATTCAGGGCTATTATCAATGTGCTTGTGTCAAAAGACTTCACTTTCCATCCAATAGTATTGATTGACTTGATTGGTCGTCTGGTATTCCGGGCATGTGATATTTCCCAGAGAATCGCCTTGTGGTCGCTGGCTGTGTAGACATCCATCAACTTCCAGTCGTATTTCCCACTGATGAGGCTGCTGCTGACGAAAGTGAGATCTACAATAGAGTTTGCTTCTCCTTTAGTATAGGTTGGCGTATCACCACTGTTGAGCTGGACTACATCTAGTGTAGTAAAAGCTTCTAGTAGAGCTTTTCCAGCAAGCTCATATCAGCCGTGACCTGAATCGTCGGAAACTACGATACAGGTTCCGGTCACTCCCAGTGGGTCACAGCAGAGAACGATCGTCTTGCTAGGTCAGTTAGTGTGACCAACCCATTACAGGGGAGTTTTGTCCACGGGAGCTTATTTTGTTTGGTTATTTTGCTTGGCTCCTACCCGCTGTACCTCATCAACTAAGAGATTAAGTGTCATCCAAGGACAGCGAGCATCCTCCCATCCGCTCGGGGAGACGCGTCCGGTAGCAGTTTCTCCTCAGCCCCGAATGTGTGTGTGTGTGTAAGTATGTATACCTCTTATACTTTTGAACGGTTGAACCGATTTCATCGCGGTTGGTGCCATTCGAAAGGGCTTCGCCAAACTTAGATTTCCTGAAAATTTAAACCGATTCGGACCGATGTATTTTGAGAAATTTGGAGAAATATAAAAAAAAATAGGAAAAAAATTTTTTTCAGAAGTGGTGTTTATGGAATAACTTTCAAACGGCTCTACTGATCGATTCCAAAAACTAATCAGCTCTTAATTTTGAAAAACCACGTCGATTGGAGCTAATCCGGTCAAAATCGGTTGATTCGTTCAAGAGATATCGTGCAGGAAAAAAAACCCAAAAAAGTGTTTTTTCGAAATTACTCCGAAATTTCTTGTTTGATCAATTCAAACTTAAAAATTCTTCATGAGGCTTGAAAAACTTCGTCGAATGCTGCAAACCGCAAGAAAATCGGTTAATTCATTCAAAAGTTATTGCAGTTTGAAAACTCAAAAAATAGTGTTTTATCAAACTTCTATTAGACTTTTGAGCTCGAAAGCATAGAAAAGTTAACTCTTTGAGCTTGGAGAGCTCAAAACAAGACAAACTGTATTTTTGAGCTCGAAGAGCTCAAAAACGGCATAAGTGCAATTTTAAGCGTCCAGGTATGGAATTAGCGGGAAGTTGCAGGGATAGCCTTCAGGGTCAACCGTCTTCATAATTACTTTTTCTGAAATACCTTATACTGTGGATAACATCTCAGCCCAGTTTCAACTCTAAAATATCACGCGATTTTTAGTAAAAAAAAAAGTTTTTTTTTTTAAATCCATTTTTCTCCGATTCTACTTGACAATATTAAAAAAAGTGTTTATGGATTTTAAGATATCACTAATTAGTATTCCTAGAAAAATTTTCTCGATAATCGGGTAAATTGGTCATGGGTAATAATGCGATTATATTTAAGAAAAAAATTTTTTATGCCAAAAACGTATGGTACACCTTAGTTTTTTTTTTTTTTGCACGTATTACTCTAATATTGACCCACAATATATATTTTTTTAAGATTTTTAAAATATTAGACGATAGTTTAAAAAAATGAAATATTCTTAAAACATTTTTTTTGCCTCAAATTCCTTAAGTACAGTCATGTAATTTTCTATATATTATCCCCTCGTCTCAGTTTACAAAATATATTTTTTGATATATCAACCGCGAAAGTTGGATTTTTGAGCAACAAACAGAGAGCGCAAAAAATAATATTTCTGGCAATCTATAGTTTAGTTAATTTACATCGTACTAGTATCGAAAAGTAACTTTTCTCTCTCTATCTTTCTCTACAGTTATGCACGACTACGCTAAAATATGCAATAGGTATGTCGAATTATCTTTTAATTTGACAAACATCCGCTGGGTGGAGTACAAATCTCAAAAAGAATCTTAGCGACAGTTTAATCTTGTAAACAACTTCAACATATAATTTTTGTGCCTTTAAATAAAATAAATAGTAATTTAACATTCTTGATTGTTCGCTCAAACCCAACTTCCGCAATTGATATGACAAAAATTATGTTCGATACTTTATGCTCAAAGGTAGGGACCCTGACAAACTTGAAGTGAAGGCACACGTTTGAAGCTATATATATATATATATATATATATATATATATATATATATATATATACTAGCTGACCCGGCAAACGTTGTTTTGCCATATAAATAATTTCCTAGTAACTTCTAGTGTAGACAAAAAATAGCTTACTTATTGTAAGTATGTATGTATGTTAGAATGTGTATATTGTATGTATGTAAGAATGTGGTATATGCGTGAAATAAGCATGGAGCGCTGTGAACGATGAGGGAATATAAAAATAACAAAAGGCAAACATTATTTTTAAGTTATTATAATTTATTCCTTAAAATTATATATTATTAATTAAACAATTACGACAGTGACACTATTAAACAATATCAATCTCTTAATGCTATAGCGTGAACAATATTTTTTGTTAGTCCATCTTTAGCTAACACAAACAAACTGGATAATTTACCCGTTCGAGAGCATGCCACGTATAATTGTCCGTGTGAAAAACATGGTGTTCTCAAATCTAATCCACAAACAGACATCGTTTGACCTTGGGATTTGTTGATAGTCATTGCAAATGCCAATCTAATCAGAAACTGAATACGTTTTAATTGAATTGGCACATCTGTAGGTATAATAGGAATCCGTGGTATGAGTATATTTTCACCTCTGAACTTGCCATTTAAAATCCTGGCTTCGATCACGTTTTTCATTAATTTTTGAATGACTAATCGCGTACCGTTGCACAGCCGGGGCGGGTTCAAATTACGAAGCAAGATAATTGGAGATCCAACCTTTAATTGTAAATTATGCGGTGGCATGCCTGGCAAATCCAGTGAGTTCAAAAACTCTGTAGGAAAATTTACTGCTTCGCTGTCGTCGCAAACTGTATCAATAGATTTATATGATACCAAGTTCCCTGGCAACAACATTTGTATCTTCAGATTTAAATTGTCAACGTCTACATTTTTTGCCGCTAAAATCGCTCTTTCTGCAAGCCACTCATGATTTATGTACTGTGTGTGTACATCGGGAAATATTTGTTCAATGAGAGTATCTTGCGAATCAGCGATTGTGCAGAAATCGGTCGGTAATTTTACGTATCCAGTTTCATCTATAGCAACTTTTCCATCACCGATATCTAAGAGTTGTTTTGAAAATGTTTCAGCGGATGGATCTTGAAGCATTTGAACGCGCATATTTATTTTTAGCTGTAATTTTTTAACATTACGCCACAATGCAGATGATTTTAAGCAAGCGTTGATCTCATCAGCGTATGTTGAACGTGGAATGACTGGAAGTGTTTGTCTGAAATCACCTGAAAGGACCAACAGAGTTCCGCCAAATAGTTTGTCACTGTTTTTAATATCTTTAATCACTGTTTTTAATATCTTTCAATGTCCTGTTCAACGCCTCAAGTGAATGTTTGTGTGTCATAGTACATTCATCCCAAATAATAATTTTACACCGTTTCAGCACAGTGGCCATGGACGATTGTTTCTTAATGTTGCATACTGCGTCAGGGTTATTCTGAATATTTAGTGACAGCTTAAATACTGAATGAGCTATTCTACCTCCATCCAATAAAGTTGCTGCAATGCCCGATGATGCAACGGCCAATGCGATGCCATTATTTGATCGTATTTCAGCAAGAATTAGCGAAATAACGAATGTTTTGCCAGTTCCACCCGGTAAATCCAAAAAGAAGAACCCACCTTGTCCAGCTGAAACTGCGAGCATAATGCGATCATAAATGGTTCTTTGTTCCTCATTCATTAGTGGGACATTGCGGGCAACAATCGCTGCCATTTCTACAGTACTGTACTGCAGTTCACGATTCATTTCAATATTCATTAAATCAGATGCAGTTCGATTTGGCGAATTCATACCGAAATTACTAAGTGGTAAATTGGCAATAACAATGCAAAGATCCTCAATAGCAATCAATGCTTCATTGTACATTTCGTCGCTGAATGTTATGGTTAGATCGTGGCACCGTATACGATGTTGATGCAATATATCATCAGTCATTGAATCTTTGTGATTTTCTCATAATATCTGTGCTCGGGCTGGGAAACATGTAGTCAACACTATAGCGAATAGTAGACGAATTTGTATTGCTGTACAGTTCAATGCAGCTTCAGCAAGCATGCATTCCCACTGGTTGTCGTCTTCCAGCAAGCTGAGTGCAAGGCATGCATCTTTATACGTTGTATATTGTTGCCCATTCACTTTACGTATATCTTGAAATGATAATGGGCCAATAACATTAACCAACAACAGTCGAAGATAAAAGCACTCCGTGTGTCTTGGATTGACTGTAAATAATCGCCCCAAGGCGTTTGATTTAAATAAACTGAGACATGCAGCAACTGGTGAGCCTTGCTTGCGGGGCATCCATGTTTTTGTTTGAGTCCATGTGAAATAGCGTGGTACTTGTGAATAGAGTAATGTTCGTACAAAGGCACCACAATCATCCGCACGATTACACAATTCAAAAAATGCAGTGAGTGTAGTTTTAGGTGGATTTATTGCACGATCAATCGCTGTCTCGTTCGTGAAAAATACACGCTGACCGTTTTCAAGATGGATGGCTAATTGAACAACTGCTGGATCCCGTTCATGAATTGGAAAACCAAAGATACGCCAAGCAGCTTCATTGGAGCTGATGTACCGACCAATTTGGTAGAGCGTTATTTCATCGTTTTTATTCACTGGAGGAGCATTCACATTAGTATTTTCCACTCTAAACACAGCCATATCACTGTCTTTATGGACATACTTGCAAATGTATTTGATGCTCTTCACAGAACTGCAGAACTCAACATTAATATGAGCATTATATGTCTTGCTCAACAGAGGCGAATATGGCACCACCCAACGATTGTCAATATCAATGTCTGTGTTGATGATATTTTTAATAAATGATTGTCCGCCATTTTCAGGATTTCTTCGACGATATATTGGGTATCCGTCGACATTTGTGACCGTATCATTGGTAAAATCTTTAGGGAAATTTTTAGTACATTTTCCATCAGCCATGCAAGGCGATGAACTATTAAGAGTACCACATGGACCATGAATCATGTTTGTTGTAACAATATCAAACAGCAGTTGGTCAGTGGATGGATCTGGAATTTCCGCAGAAATGATACTATCGATTTCTTCAGGACGGATTTTGTCGATGAACCAAACCAAAATGTGTGCATGAGGTAATCCTCGCTTTTGCCACTCAACCGAATACATCCAGCAACGTGTGGGACCAAATACATGTGATTTAGTAATGAAACTTATTAAAGACTTCAACTTTTGTCTGAACACACGTGCTGTAATGTCATGGCGATGTATTGCATTTTGGCCAGGCAGTAGCAAAGATGTAATCTCTGGCCATTTTGGATTACATGTGAACGTGATAAATAAACATGGTCGTCCATATTCGCGCACGAAAGTCAGAGCATCCTGTATATATTCTTGCATATGACTGCCTACGTACGATGATGGTAAAATGACATGGTTACCAATTTCGGCGAAGTCAGCGTTGTTGTTGATAGCGTCTCGCAAATGAATGTACTCTTCCGCGCGCAGCTTTTGTTGATTATATCGTAAGTATCGTAGTCGTTCGCTCTCAATCTTCGCGTACATGTCGACCATGAATTGTTGACAAAGCTCACGACATCGTAAAATGACGTTGTCCAGGCCACGTCTAATCATAAATCGGTACGCATAATAATCCTTTGAGCTAACGTTCTTGTTTGTTTCAGCTCCTGTAATATTTGTTCATAAAAATTAATTTAAATTTATTACGTTCAATAATTTAATTGTTTTGTAAAATGATTAATGATCAAATTAATAATCAATGAAGTACCTGATACGGGATCTCGTTGTTTTATGTTTATGCAATATCCGTCTTGTCCCTTCCAGAATATTAGCGGATATTGGAGAGCGTCATATGAACGATGTGTGTCAGCAATGAACTGAAGATTATTATTTCTTCTACGAATCACAATTTCTCGTGCAACTGTACAATCGCCAACCATGATTCCAGCAACATCATCAACAACGGGTGCATTGAATCTACGAATATGCTCTCCAGCTGGTGTTTTATCAGGATTAATGACGATAGCGTGATTATCGCTTTTGTAATTGGTGCATATGTGATTTGAATATTTTCAACAACTCGTTGTGCTCGTTCAAAAGAGCATCTAGCTCGCTGACGATGCGCCTGGCATAAAGTGAATCAAGGTTATTATAATCACAACGTGCATTCACGCGATTGGCAAGTGCGCTTCCGGAATCCTCGCCGCCCATAAAGTAGATTTGTAAGAATTTATGTGGTTCGTTTGGCATTGGCAGCAGTGAGCCCATTTTATGATAAACTTGGCCTCTGATTTTGAATGTAGAATTGAATTGTTGACCATTTGCATTAGTATTTCGAACTATTTCTGTTGCTCCAAACGATGTCATTTGAAAGCATGAATTAAATCTTCGAATTGACTTCAGGAACACGTTAGAATCTGGATCCGTGCCGATAAGTAAGCCGTTCAATGGTTCAGGTGGTGTTTCAATTTCAGGTAGTTGCACTTTTCCTGACGCGCAACACATCCCAGCTGGCTCATTTTTGAATTTCAGAGCATGACAATGCGGACATTCCTTGTCCATAGCACCAATTACCACTTTTGAATGAGCATAATATTCAATATCGGGCTCATACTGGAACGCTAGACGCAGGAATGAATCAGATATAAATGCTCGATGTACCTGTTGTCGTTGTTGGTCATTTGTTCTTCGTCTATTGACTGTGAAACGGCGTGATTGTCGTTGTTCTAATCTTCTGACTTCATTGCGTTCAGCTCGTGTATCTTCTGGCTCTTCTTAATGCGATTGCGCCATTCTGACACGTGCATCAGTATTTTGTTGCTGGATTTGTTCTTCTGTTCTTTCGGATCTGCTATTTCGCAAGTTTCGAGCTTTACTTGTACTGCGGCTCAAATCAGCCCCTTTGCGTTTTCTTGGCATTGCTCACTGTACAAAACATACATAAATAGAATTAATGAAATTATTTAATGATGAAAAATGTTAAAAGAATAATGAGGGCCAGGATTTTTGCCGCAGTTTTGAAATGATTAGTTTTAATTTATGAAATTATAACAAAAATATAAGTTTTATGGAAAAATTTTTCAAACAAAAGTAAAAAATTAAATTTTATGAAAACATTGTCTCTTATAATTTTTTCATACAACCAATATTTCCATTGACATTTCAAAATAAAGATTCATAATGATTGATTTTTTGGAAACTATGAAAATCTTAATTGTTCAATTACATTTTTTTAATAAAATTAAATTAAAATTACATTTTTATAAGATCAACAACATTTTCGATATAAATAAAAAAAGTATACTTACAACACAAAATCCGTTGTTATTGGAAGCTCGTGTCACGTGTTGAGTACTTTTGAGGTTATAAAATCACTTGATTAACTAATCGTGCAAAATACACTCAAAATTGATAATTTAATTATTATTGATAAAATAGGAATGATTAAAAGTTAATATGAGAGTTACACTGAGATAGCAAAATAATAATTGTCAACGTTACTACTACACTTGATGCATAAACAATAATGATGGCCGACAACTGTGTAGGGAGTGAGAAAGAAAGGAGACCGGCTTCGTTCTCATCCCTACTCCGTGCTGTTTACTGGGTCAAAAGTGACACCTGTAGACATCTGGCGGGGATAACTAATTAAATGGGCGTTAGCTACACCAGTCGTCTTGGCCTTTATCTCTTTGTGAATGTTGACCTTTGGTTGGACGAAATCATTCAACTCACTGATCAGCTTTTCAAGGCGTTTGAGCGCTTGCGAACTCTTCATTTCAGCACTTGCGTTAATCGCTGCTTGTTGGGCATGTAGCCCGTTTCCACTCTTGTTTGTTTCCTGTAAATTACTCATACTTTTGTGATTTACCAGCGCATCGTACGGAGTGGAGCGGGTTGTCATAACTAGGAACGGGTGTACCCTTGGAGATAGTACTCCTACCCCAGTTCCCTGAGGCCTAGTCGACACTTAGCCAGTCCCGGAATACACGGATGGACTAGACTCGCTCGGAGCGGTGAAGATTCCGATCTCTAGCACTCACTGCGTACTCCCTGATCAAGGCCGGAAGTGGCTGGCTCCTGATCCACTGCTGTAACTTACACCTCGGCAGAGCAAGCTCACATCAGCCGAGGCCTGCATCGTCGGAAACTATGACACAGGTTCCGGACACTCCCAGTGGGTTACAACAGAGAACGATCTTCTTCTTGCTAGGTCAGTTAGTGTGACCAACGCATTAAGGGGAGTTTTGTCCACGGAAGCGTATTTTATTTGGCTCCTACCCTCTGTACCTTGTCAGCTAAGAGACTCAGTGTCATCCAAGGACAGCGAGCGTTCTCCAATCCGCTCCGGGAGACGCGCCCGGTAGCAGTATCTCTTCTGCCCCGAGGGTGTGTGTGTGCATGCGTGCGTGCGTGCGTGCGTGCGTGTGTGTGTGTGTGTGTGTGTGTGTGTGTTCGTGTGTCTGTGTGTGTGTGTGTGTGTGTGACTCGTTTATAACTTTTGCACGACTAAACCGATCAGAATCTACTAAACGGCGTTCTAAAGAGTTTCCTCAAACTTAGATTTCCTGAGAATTTGAACCAATTCGGAGCAATAGATTTTGAGAAATTTTGAAAAATCTCAAAAAAAATAAAAAAAAAATTTTCTTTAAAGTGGTTTTTTGGAATAACTGCTGGAATAAAAGCTGATGCTTTTGCACTCACGTGTTCGACTTGCTGCTTAAAGTTGAGTCGGGCATCAAGCATCACTTCCAGATATCGGATATATGGTTGTGATGTGATTTTGTGTTCTCCGACTTTCAGCTTTATGGTCTCTTTCACTTTTCTGCTGGTAATAAGCACAGCCTCAGTCTTCTGTTTAGCCAGTTGTAGATTCATTGAGTCCATCCACCAGTTAACTTTCTCAAAGGTGATACCGAACATGTGGTTTATCTCATCTAGGTGTTTAGTAACGATTACGACAGCTACATCATCTGCATATGCAATAAGCTTGACACTTCTTGGAAGAGTCAGTCTCAGCAGGCCATCGTACATGACATTCCACAGAAGTGGACCCAAAACGGAATCCTGGGGTACACCTCTGGTAGTATCATACTCTTTTCGACCATTGTGTGTGTGTGTGTGTGTGTGTGTGTGTGTGTATGTATGTGAATCTCTCATAACTTTTGAACGGATCATCCGATTTGATCAAAATAAGCGGCGTTCTGAAGAGTTCCTTTGCCCTTAGAATTCTGATTCTAATTTACAGAATTTGAGTCAATCAATTTTGAGGAATCTTAAAAATAAAATTTCCAAAAGTTCGATTTTTTGAAATATCTTTTTAACGGCTGAACCAATCAATTCCAAAAATTAATCAGCTTTTAACCTCAAAAAACCACGTTGATTGCCTCCAGCCCAGTCAAAATCGGTTAATTTATTCGTGAGATATCGTTGTCAAAAAAAATTGAAAAAAAATTTTTTTTCAGAATTTCTATAGAATTTTTTGTCTGGCCAGTTTACGCTTAGAAATTTTTCAAAGAACTCAAAAAAATGCGTCGAATGCCGTAAACCGCGAGAAAATCGATTCATTCATTCAAAAGTGATCGCGGTTTGAAAATTCAAAAAATAGTGTTCTATAAAACTTCCATTAGACTTTTGAGCCCGAAGAGCTCAAAAGCACAGAACAGCGATTTATTTGAGCTCGGTGAGCTCAAAGTTACACAAAAATTATATTTTTGAGCTCGAAGAACTTAAAAAATGAGTGAATTTTTGAGCACTTAGGTATGGAGGTAGCGGGAAGTTGGACGGATGGCCTTTAGGGTCAACCGTTATCATAATTTTTTTTTTTTAATTTTTTTTCTCGTTACGATATAATTTTATTGACTAAAAAAAAATAAGTTTCTGAAAATTTCCGTTCAAAATTTAAATTTTGAAAGGTCGCTCATAATTTTTTTCAATTTATTTGTGCATTAGTTTAGATTTTTTCGAGCGACCTTTTACTATTCAAATTAAAATTCCATATATTTTTTTTTTTATTTATACAATAATCGATAAAAATACATCACGAGATCAACTAAAAACCAAGCACAATATAGAAAAAATAATTTTTTTTAATTTAATAATTTTATTTAATCAACTTCCAAGCGTGGGTTCGAATCCCAAGCTGGTCCTATAAACCAGCTTGGTTGAGATTTGGCGTTTTCCGCGTAGGTTGAGATTTTCACAAACCAAAAAAACCCCACCGTACCCTCCCAACAGTTAAAGTCGGCGATATGACTCATTAAAGAAAAAAAATTAGGAAAACGGTTGACCCTAAAGGCCATCCCTGCAACTTCCCGCTACCTCTATACCTAAGTGCTCAACAATTCACTTATTTTTTAAGCTCTTCGAGCTCAAAAATATAATTTTTGTGTAATTTTGAGCTCTCGGAGCTCAAATAAATCGCTGTTTTGTGCTTTTGAACTCTCCGAGCTTAAAAAGCTAATGGAAGTTTTGTAAAACACTATTTTTTGAATTTTCAAACCGCGATCACTTTTGAATGAATTAATTGATTTTCTCGCGGTTTGCGGCATTCAACGCAGTTTTTTGAGTTTTTTGAAAAATTCTAAGCGTAAACTGGTCAGACTAAAAATTTCATAGAAATTCTGAAAAAAACATTTTTTTCAATTTTTTTCGACAACGATATCTCTTGAACAAATCAACCGATTCTGACCAGACTGGTGGCAATCGACGTGGTTTTTCGACGTTAAGAGCTGATTAGTTTTTGAAATTGATCGACTCAAATTTTTTATCCAAAAATGTTTAAATTATCAGAATTTTCGGGGCAAAGGAACTCTTCAGAACGCCGCTTATTTCGATCGAATTAGATGATCCGTTCAACAGTTATGAGAGATTTACATACATACACACACACACACACACACACACACACACACACACACACACACACACATACATACATACATACTATAACCAAATTTTCATGGGGGGTATACGGGAACTTGACTAAACATAATTCAAAAAATGAAATCTGGGTTATACTTCGTCTTCTTTCCGATTCTGGATCTCTGGTATCGATAAAATTAGGGCGCCAGGTAATTTTTAATTACTGGAATCACCAAACCAGTGAACACGGAAGTCAAAGAATTTTTATTTGCTAGGAATTCTTAAACTAGCTAAACTTAAACTTAAACTTAAACGGAATTAGATAATTTTTATTCGCTAGAAATTATTAAAACTAGCCAAAACGTAAACTTAATCGAAAACACAGAAACTTAACGTAAAACAAAGGTCAAAGAACCCAAAACTGGAAAGACGACGGAATACCTCGGGGTTGCTCAGTGTGCTGGTTTATGGAGAGAGGGGGTGGTTCGGGTAGAGAGGACCCATACAAGTAATAATTCTATTCGCAACACCAAAAATTTATGCTTAAAACATTATTAATCCTTATTTATTCAATAAACCGTAAACTTACTTAACAAACTTGATCTCAAATCACTATAAAATTAATAGAACGATACAGTTCACAATCATCAACGCTCTAGTCAAGTTACAGTTACTTACTTACACAAATAAATAAATAAATCTTAATGACTCGAATAAAAATTTCAACTAAATCTGTCAACGAAACTCTAAATACAAAATTTATCATAAACGAGACTATCCAATATCTCAAGACAAAAACTCAATTATTAACGCTCAAATTACAATAAATAAAATAACCTCATACCTGATACAAACAATGTCGATGCTGAGTAACTTTTTATAATATTTCAAATAAACTTCATAACTGTAGTCATTTCTGTAGCTCAAACTAAAACGTAAAAGACTAAAATCTTCACCTGTAGCTGCAACCGTATGCACGTCCGATTACCGGAAGTGATCAGAGGCAACTCTACAACACAACTGTCCTCTACGAAGTCTAAAACTCAACTCTTCCTACCGAAATCTAAAACTCAACTATTTTTAAACGTGACTCACTCACAAACTAAAATTTCTATATGCAATTAATCCCCATAAATATTCCAATCCCTTAATCAAATAACTAAAGCTCTGAGTACGGATATTCCTTTGGTAGATGCTCTCCAGGAACTGACTACGGCTGGGATCGAAATCAAAACCGTAACTTAAACTCAAAATCAAAATAGCAAAAACGTAACAAACTTTAACTAAAACTTAACGAAAAACGTAAACGTAAACGTAACTTAAACTGATCCCATATGCTTTCGTCATGTTTCTTTACATCAGAGCGCTGGCATCTCAACCAGACCTAGACATTCCACCTGGAAGTCTCAAAGGGTTAGACTGGCGTCTAGCTTCAAATGAAACCGGGTGACTTATAGTCCCGCTCCACGGTGACGCTGATTTACCCACGTACTCTGTAGCCTCAAAACTCAAAACTTAAAATTCAAAACTCAAAACTCAAAATAACTCAATAAAACCCTTAAATGACGCAACCTCAATATTTTTCAAAAACTTGACTCTAAAACTGACTCTAATCTCAAAAACCTCAAAATCTCAACTGTAACTGTAACTCTCTAAATTCACACTAAAACTGTAGCTCCTCGTTACTCGGCATCTACACTCAGACTCTGCTCACTAAACTCTAATTTTTAATCCTCACAATTATTTTCTATAAAATTTTGGCCTTGAAATATCGACTTAGAATCACAAAAATCCGTTGGCGCTAGTGACGTTCATTTTAAATAGACCCCAGTCGATAAAATAACGTCACAATACATACATACAGACACGGTGACATCATCGCGGAAATAATCAGGAAAGCTTCCTATGACCTCAAAACGTCGAGATCTGATGAAAACTCGATTTTTGAAAAACGGGGTGAAAACAATAACTTCCCGATTTTTTTAAATTTTCAATTTTTTTAGCGGGAAGTTAAGAATAAATTATGAGCGACCTTTCAAAATTTAAATTTTGAACTGGAACTTTCAGAAACCTATTTTTTTTCCATCTATAAAATTATACTGTAACGAGAAAAAAAATTAAAAAAAAAAAATTCGATTTTCGATGATTTTTGAAATTTAAAAAAATTTGGAGCGACAGTAGTTAAACAGGGGGGGGGTTAGAGGCCAACCCCGAGCGCCACCTAGCGGCCACCACCCGGAACTATGACGAGTTGTGTACCCTCTGTCGGTAACTTATCTAGCGTTATCGGGTATATCGACGGGTGATTATTTGTTACCGACATCTCTGAGCGTGAATTTGGAGGGCGCTTTTGGGCCTTATGTGAGGTGGGGAGAGGTTGTGTTTGAATTTCGGCAGGGTTATTGGTGGGGGTTATATTATTAATTAATATTCTTATCTTATGAACAATTGTTATCTAATAAATTTTCTTATCTTATGAACAATTGTTATCTAATGAATTGTTATTTAATCTACACTTCTCACAAAAATTAAGGGAGCAGAAAAAAAATCTAAATTTTTGGGGGATTTTCAACAGGCTGTAACTTATACAAAAATGGTCGTACAGCAAAAAAAAAAAGAGCAAATTGTAGCTCTAAGTGTTTAATTTTCGGATCTGAGTTTGAAAATTTTTTTTTGAAAATATTTTTCGAGTAATCATAAGAAAACCACCGAAAAAAAAATTTTCGAAATTTTTTTGGTTTTTTTTTTTAATCTACGGACGTGGAAAAAATTTTTTCGACTCAACCTCTATATGGACCGGATAGCTTGTTTATTCAGCTTTAATTTCGTTTTTTTAAAATCTCGATACGAGCATTTCTCGCTGAGATATCGATGATTGAATGGAAAAAGATCATTTTGTCTTTGATTACCAATATCTCAGCAACCAATGATCGCATAGAAATTTTGAGGTTGGTTTTAAAAACTTGAATAAATTTTCTACTAGGATTGGCAATTGAATTTTGAAAAAAAAATTTTTTTTCAATCATTACATGAATTTGAAAAAGCATCCAAAAAAGGGCTTTTTGTCGTTTTTTGGAAAATCAAGCGCCCAATCAAAAATATTGCGGAAACCACTAACGTTAAGTGTGCCTTTTACTGTTCAATATACCCACAAAAACCCTACGAAGTTTCAATTCAATCCAGCCAACCGTTTTTTTTTCCCACTTGATCGAATTTTTGAAAAAATTAAAGGAGCAAGAATTTCGCTCTGAAAATGTCATAATTTTTATCAAAAATGAAAAAAATTTTTTTTTTTCATTTTTCTCTCAATTCTGTATTAGTGACTTGAAAAATTTAAGGAAAAAAAAAAAAAAAAAAAAAATCGAAAATTTTTGAGAAAAAAAAAAAAAAAAATTTTTTTAATTTTTTTTTAATTGGCTAAAAACTTCAAAAAATTAAAAAAAAAATTACCGCCAGCATTAGCGTTACCCAAAGCGTACCACGTGGAGGTTGCACGGCGGATTTACGCTTTTGTGCTTGCGCACGTGTATGTGTGTGGTTTTATCAGAGATTGAGACCCTGTGGTTCATCACTTCCACAGTATTTTGTGACTCTAAATTCACTCTCCGAAGATATGTGTGTGTGTGTTGTGCTAATACCGCGTATTGCCACCTCTGCTCCTGATAACAGCCCGCAATCTGTCAGGCATATTCGAAATGCAGTTTCGAATCATTGACTGCGGAATCCGTCGCCAAGTTTCGATTAGCACCCGCTCTAATGCTGCTAACGTTCGTAAATTGGGATAATTCTGGCGCAATCGGCGCTTCAGGATATCCCAGACGTGCTCGATAGGGTTAAGATCAGGGCTTACCGCTGGATGCCTTAACAACGTTATGTCGTGTCTTTGGAAAAACCGACGGGTGACGTTTGCTGTGTGAGGCCGGGCATTGTCTTGCATAAAAATAAAACCTCTAGTTTGCTGCCGTAGAGGCAAGACAACAGGTCGCAAGATCTGATTAATGTAACGCGTAGCGTTTAGATTTTCGTGGACGATTACCAAAGGAGTTCGTGAAAATCTCGAAACTCCTCCCCAAACCTTCACCGACCCTCCGTTGTAAGCAGCTACCGGTTGAGTGAAGTTACGTGAAAAACGCTCTCCCTGACGGCGCCAAACTCGGAGTCTTCGGTCATTTCCAAACAGGCATACCCGACACTCATCAGAAAACAAAACATTGTTCCATTGCCTTACGGTCCAATGAACATGTTGACGAGCCTAAGCCAGACGGTTTCGGCGATGTATGAGTGATAACATCGGTACTCGGGCGGCACTTCTTGATCGCACTCCAGTCTCACGGAGACGATTTCGAACCGTTTGAACTGAAATGTTCCGCGGTTGTTGTTGTTGTCATCGTCGTTGTTGTTGCTGTTGTTGTCGTTGTTGTCGACGGTTCGGAAAATTTCGGGCGACAACGTTCGCAGGAACGAAAGGTTCTTGACGAACGCGCCGAACGATCGCTCGGTCATCACGAGGATTTGTTGCGCGACGACGACCTTGGCCAACTCGTCGTTGATAACCACCGGTTTCCAAATACCGATTGTATGCGCGAGATACGACAGATGAACTAACGTCCATACGATCCCCGACTTGTCGGTAATTGTACCCTTCTTCCACTAGAGTCACTATCTGAGCGACTTGTGGCGCAGATAAATGCCGCCTAGGCATTATGAAAAAAAATAAAAAGAAAACTAAAGTTTGCAAAAACTCAGTTAATTTGTTTTCTAAAAATTAAAAAATACGGTAGCTTTGAGAAAAACTGTTGATTGGCTCGATTACCAAGAAAGCAGGTTAGTTTTAAGAAAAACTGTTTTTTTTTTTAGACACTGTTGGAATTCGCACGAAAAAATTATTGTCCCAATATTCGTAGAACGAATATTCGACTTGCCTTGGGGGTATCAACTTTTAATTTATTCAATTAATTTGTGACTAGGAAAATTAAAGTGCGGAAGAGTAAAATCGGTGAGAAAGTGAGTCGCTACATTTTTTTTGATTTGGGCCAATTGAAAAAAAATTAAAAAAATTTTCTTTTTTTTTTTTTTTTTTTTTTTCCTTAAATTTTTCAAGTCACTAATACAGAATTGAGAGAAAAATGAAAAAAAAAATTTTTTTTCATTTTTGATAAAAATTATGACATTTTCAGAGCGAAATTCTTGCTCCTTTAATTTTTTCAAAAATTCGATCAAGTGGGAAAAAAAAACGGTTGGCTGGATTGAATTGAAACTTCGTAGGGTTTTTGTGGGTATATTGAACAGTAAAAGGCACACTTAACGTTAGTGGTTTCCGCAATATTTTTGATTGGGCGCTTGATTTTCCAAAAAACGACAAAAAGCCCTTTTTTGGATGCTTTTTCAAATTCATGTAATGATTGAAAAAAAATTTTTTTTTCAAAATTCAATTGCCAATCCTTGTAGAAAATTTATTCAAGTTTTTAAAACCAACCTCAAAATTTCTGTGCGATCATTGGTTGCTGAGATATTGGTAATCAAAGACAAAATGATCTTTTTCCATTCAAACATCGATATCTCAGCGAGAAATGCTCGTATCGAGATTTTAAAAAAACGAAATTAAAGCTGAATAAACAAGCTATCCGGTCCATATGGAGGTTGAGTCGAAAAAATTTTTTCCACGTCCGTAGATTAAAAAAAAAAACCAAAAAAATTTCGAAAATTTTTTTTTCGGTGGTTTTCTTATGATTACTCGAAAAACATTTTCAAAAAAAAATTTTCAAACTCAGATCCGAAAATTAAACACTTAGAGCTACAATTTGCTCTTTTTTTTTTTGCTGTACGACCATTTTTGTATAAGTTACAGTCTGTTGAAAATCCCCCAAAAATTTAGATTTTTTTTCTGCTCCCTTAATTTTTGTGAGAAGTGTATTATATTGATCAGCATACTTTTACAAATAATCATCATTTATTTTAAAAATTAGTTATTTAATCAAAATGTTGATCAGCTTATCAGCTTTGTGACTCATTTTTAGTAACAAATACCCCCAATTTTCATCTATTTCTCGTGGGGATTCGGGCTATAAGAGCTGAATCAAATTTTGAAACTTCACAGTTCTAAAAGTTCGAGTGGTGATATATAGTTTTTCTCTAATAAGTTTGAAAATAAGTGTTGTGTTAAATAGCTGATTACTTTGTGACTGATTATTCGACATTTTTTTTATAACTCAGTGTGTAAGTATATATTTACAATTATCCATTTAAATTATCCTATTTCCCATTCTAGAGTTTTATAAATAATTTTCTGTTTAGTGAATCATGGATTTCTCAGCTATCAACAACGCAGCAACTTCAAAAGACATTCTGCCAAAAAAAAAAATGTCAGAACTCACTCTCAATCAGGAGTATCTAGTCACTGGACTTAAAATGATTACAACTAAATTTGGAGAAAGCGTCATTGCGTCATTGGATGCTGAATTTGCTGTGTATTTACCCCAACGAGCAACAACCGCAATTTAAAAGAATCCATCATCACTGGAGTTACTCACTGAGCTTATCAATCAAAATAAATTGAGCCTTCTTTACCATGGGGGCCCATATAATAAATTTGAGTTTATTGAAAAATCTGATACCGAAGATGATGTACAGTAAACATTTATCATCCTTAAATAAAGTAGCAATCTACATTACCAGTCATAACTGAATATTCTTTATATATTTTCCATTATTATAATTATTTTTAGATTTTAAATTATTATAACTACTTTACTCGAATTGTTATTACTTTACTCTCAAAAACTGTAGAGTACTAAATTTTCATACTCAGCACTATTATTCTTATTCATTACTTAAATTTTTTCATATTTTTTTAAACCCTGATTCAGAAATCTTGTTTGAAATTATTTGAAATAATTTAAAAGCATCTGATTTGAATTTTATATATAGATATACAATTAACATGAAGTTAACCATTTCAAATTATCTTTCTGAATTAGAAAACTAAATGAACAATAACACAATTAAATTAAGTTTAAATTTCAATTTTATTTAAAAAATCATCATCAATAATTTACAAAATTATCACAAAATTATTATTAATATTATTATTATTATTATTGTTATTGTTATTATTATTAATATTACAATAATTCTCTCAAATAATTACATATATTTTTAAGATGAAAAAAAAAAAAAAAGAAAAATGTTTAATTTTCTTTAAATTTGAGGCTGCAGTAGATTGAAGTATTGTCCATTTTCCCACATCAACTGCAGCACCTGCTGATTCAGCAACATTATCGACATTTCCTGTTGGAGATTTCGTTGATGGAATCTAAAAAGAAAAAAATTTTTTATTTTGAAAAATACTCATACTTAATAATAAATTTTAAAATATTAATTTACCGGATGATGATGATGATGATGATGATGCTGTTGGTTGTTGTGATGATAATGGGTTGGATATAGAGTCTGAAAACAAAAAAACAAAAATTTTCCAATGTGAGAAATTTAAATTGAAAAAAATTGTAATGAATAATTAAATTATTTTTACCTGGTGATGACAATGATGTTGATGGCAATGGTGATGGTGACGGCAATGAGGATGATGATGCCGATGTTGATGATGATGATGATGATGATGACCAAAGTTGAGGTTTAGTACTCCAAAGAAATGATGCTGGTTTCCCCCCGAATGTTAAGGGCGTTGAGGTTCTTACAGGTTGGAAATCAATCATCAGGTTATTATCATGGGGTGCATCCTCATTATATATCCTCCTGATCAGCTCATCATCATCCAGTGCATAATCAAAATTGTTATTATCCAACACAATCGCTTCATCATCATCATAGGTTGGTGATGGCAACTGTTGATGACCATTGAACATACTCCCGATGTGATCATCACTGTCAGGAGTATAGCACAAACTCTCCTCATCAGTTTCCATCACTTCATCATACCACTGTGATGGTGATAATAGTTGCGATGATGATGATGATGATGATGATGATGATGATGATGACGGTAACCAAGATATGAAATCTAAAAAGTAAAAAATTTTTATGAAAAATTCAAAAATAATTATATTTGAATATTATTTAATATTTATTCAAAAATAATTATATTTAAAGATATTATTTTTACCTGATGATGGTGACGCTAATGTTGCTGATGATGATGATGATAATCCATAATTTTTATTACATTCCATCGAATTAGTAATAAAATTATACATTCGCGTGGAATTATAATAATGATTATCATCATTATTATCATCATCATCCATTCTTCGGAACCACCAAAACCCGTCTTTGGTTTCGGTAAGGAGAGCGGGCACATTTTCAAGCATAAAAACATGCTCAAACACGCTCTCCTTCTTAACCAACTCATCATCCACCCCCAATGTCGTATTACTTATTAATACGAATATATTATTGATGTGGTTGAATATTTTTAATAAATCTCCAGCAGTCATCCATGCTGAAGGTATAAAACATCTTTCGATTTTTAAAACCATGATCTGTAAAAGAAATAACAATATTTAAGGTAATAATAATACTATATATTCGACACTTTGAATACAAAATGCAAAATACAACTAACCTCGATTAAAAATAGCTCCAAAAAATAATAATAATGAAACACCTTTTTGTTATAATTAAAAACTCGCTTTGAAATATTTAGAAGCAACAAAACTTTTCAACTTTGAATAAATAAACACTTGTAATAAATGAGAAGTGGAAATAAGCACTATCAATAGATCTATAACAACTGTGGTGTGTGATGCCAAAGTCTAAACTGCAACGCAGGGTTTGAAATAGATGTCCACTCAAAAAAATTCACGGGAAACAGTAAACATTATCATAATGCATGACCCTTTTAAAGGTTTTCCCACACCACAATTTACAAAAAACTATCCTCAACACTAATTATTAAATCAGCGTTAAGTTTCAAAGGAAATTTTTAAGGAAGGAGTGGAAATCTTAGGTAGAGACTTACTTGTCACACCTATTTACCAAATTTAACTCCACCTACAAACATAATTATAATAATAATTTTTATGTTTATGCGGTTGTTTAAATTGATAGTTTTTAATTATTCAATATTTTCTAACTAATTTTTGATTTTAAATAACTATTCAATAATTAATTGATTAAATATGAAATATGAAATATGAAATATGATAATCATAAGCATCCCCCCATGAAAAAAAAATATAAATAATATATATTTCGAAATATGTCAAAAATATATTTTAAATATACATTAAAAATACATAGCTAAAAATATAAAAAATATATTTTGAATATATTTGACGGAGGTATGGATCAAAAGTAAAAAACACAGATAGTTAGAGTATAAGATTGTAGTTTATTCAAGACACTCGTATATCGTAGTACACACTAAGGGATCTCGCAAGAGAGTGAATACGTACCCAAAAACACTTAGGGGTACAGTACAAGTTCTAGAAGGGAGGGGGATGCGGCCCAAAGGCGCATGTAAGACGATAAGTGTAGGCGCAATGTATTTCCAACACTCCCTCCCGTCTACATCTTATAAGTCTTAAGTTCTATTACAAAATAAGCTTTAAAATTATTAATACAGTATGTTTTAATTAAATCAATTGCACTTGTATTTTATTGCCGCCGTTGATTCTCTGGTTTTAGATCGCCGTTCAATCCTCTGATTTGGCTTCTGTAATAATAGTATGTACAATTAATTAGATATCATTTCGTTCCATTCATAATTCTTTCAGTCAGTCGTTGGTGCAAATTAAATGGAAGTGGTTTAGTAAATATGTCAGCGATTTGATCTTTGTAGGCTACCCAACTAATTTTTACAAAATTAAGATTAACACACTCTTTAACATAATGTTCTCTGACTTCTGTCATGTGTCGTAATTTATTTCCTCCATTCGTTTGTGCACTTGCTTGAGCTGCCTTATTATCACACCAGAGCACTACTGGATAAAACACTCGGTTCAGAATCAATCCGGTCAATTCCTGACACGCTTCACTCATAGCTACATACTCTGCCTGACAAGTTGACAGAGCTACATAACTCTGCTTGTGTGTTTTCCAAGTTATTGTGTCACCATATAACTGAATAACATAACCACACGTCGTTATTGAGCCTTTACAATCAGCCATGCTGGCATCTGAGTATGCCTGCATGTCATCTTGATTATAAAAATAGACCAGGCCTAGATGTTTTGTACCTTTCAAATACCGAAACACTCGTTCAACCATTTTCCAGTCATCATCTGTAGGATTTACCTGATGCCTACTCAAAACATTCACCGCATACGAAATATCAGGGCGAGTAGCACCTGCCAAATACAACAAGCTACCTACAGCTTCACGATATGGTATATTAGCGCTCGTTTCAGTCATGTGTAGCGTCTCGTTGTCATAGTTGTCTTCTCTCAGCTTACGATTTCTGTTTGCAACCTGATTTGTAATCATTGGGGTTCTTTAAGGATAAATTTTGATTAACCCGAATTTTTCTAACATTTTATCTACATATCGTTCTTGACTCAGTACAATTGTTTGCGATTCGCGGTCTCTCTGAATAGATATACCCAAAAATTCTTTCGGTTCACCTAAATCAGTCATTTCAAATTCGTTTTTCAATTTAAATTTCACTTCGTTCAGTTTGGCTTCGTCATTACTTGCGATCAGTATGTCGTCTACATACAGTAATAAGATTAAGAATTTATCTTTATGCCGCCACGTAAACAGACAAGGTTCATTACTACTGTTGCTCAGACCTACGCTCCGAGCTACCTCAGTGAATCGTTCGTTCCATCGTTTAGGACTAATTTTCAATCCATACAATGCTCGTTTAATCTTATAAACTTTATTTTTTCTGTCGTTTTCAGGTATTTGAATCCCATCAGGTATCTCCATGTATATTTCTTCATTTATAGTCCCATTGTGAAAGGCAGTCTTAACATCGAGTTGATAGGCACTTAGATTATACTTATTGATTATAGAAATTACGCTTCGTACAAGGGATAATCTAGAGACCGGTGCATATGTTTCCTTTAATTCATAAATATTTCTATCTTTAAACCCTCTAATTACTAGTCTAGCTTTGAATTTGGTTTTACCGTCTTTTTCAATCTTTTTCTTAAATACCCAACGCGAGTCGATTATGTTGGCCCTTTTACCATCACTCGTTTGTGGTCTATCGACAATTTCCCACACTTCGTTTTTAATCATTGAGTTTAACTCACTATCTATCACTTCTTTCCAGCGAGCCGCATCGTTTGTTTCCATAGCTTGCTTATAAGAAGTTGGGTCTTTGTTAATACCGGCCAGTAATGCATAGTATGTTTCGTCTTCAACATTTTCTATTTTATTGTCATGGTCATCGTTTAGTCTAGTCGCAAATAAAAGTTTACTCTCGTTCTCATCGTTATTTGACATTTCAATTCCCTTTAATGTGTCTAATTCCTTGTCTATAATATAGTCACTCGTTTCATTAGTATTTTCGTTTGTTACATTTTTCCGCGGTCGACCCCGTCGTCTCTTAGACTCTCCCTCCGTTTTTAATGATTCCTGACTACTATTTTCATCCGTAAATTCAATAAGCCAGTTATCTTTATTTATTTTTATATTTTCAGATGGCCAATCTTTTATACTGTCTCGATCATATTTATCCCCATAAACCAACTTTTCATTAAATTTCACGTCTCTACTCTCATAGAATTTACCTTCCTCGGGTTTTAGGAGTTGATATCCAGTAGGTGTATAACCAACTAGAATTACGCGTCGTCCCTCGAATCGGAATTTAGGTCCCGTTTTCCGTTGTACTTTAATGTATGCTAAACAGCCAAATCGTTTTAGTTGACTAAGATCATAATGGTGATGAGGCGCAAATTTACTCATAGGTGTTATCATATCGTTAGATTTGTGGGGACTTCTATTATAAGCATAGACGGCTGCGTTTACAGCCAAATCCCACATGTTTTCAGGAAATTTTGCGTCGTACATATATGCTCTTACCTTTTTCTGAATTGTTTGATTAAATCGTTCAGCCACACCATTATGTTCCGGAGTGTCAGGGCTAGAGAACTGTTGTTCTGCACCAAGTTTGTTTAGAACCGTAATCGTGTAACCCCCCGTGTATTTTGTACCTTGGTCTGAACGCAGATAACAGATCTTGGCATCACGTCCTAATAAGTTTCGCGCGCTTCGTACAAAAACTTCAAAACAGTACCCTGTATCACTTTTGTTTTTCATGGGATAGGCCATGGCAAGTCGTGAAAAATCATCGATAAATACCGAGATAAATCTATACCCTTTCGGATGGGTGGGAGGATTTATAGGCCCCATTGTATCTGAGTGAATTATCTGCAAAGGTTCAGTTGCTCGTCTACGCGTCGTTTTAAATGGTAACTTATTAATCTTTGATATCATACAGACTTCGCAGTCTAGAATGGCATCATCAAAAATTGCTCGTTGTAACTCTTTATTTTCTGGAAACTTCTCCTGTAAATTTTTCAGATAACTCAACGATGCATGCCCTAACCTAACGTGCCAAAGCATTGCTTTATTGTTTTTATTAAATTTACTATACTTTTCATTGAAAGGTGATTCATTATCTGTAATTTCTATTATAGGTAGTTCATCAACATCATTTATTTTTCTATCCCAAATCGTTGTGTCAAAATTTGAAAGTTCATAAATAAATTTTCTATCGTTCTTAGGATTTTGAGTTTCCTCGTGAATCCTTTCGTTATTGTTGCTTGCTATTTCATTTTCTGTTTGTTCTACTAAACCGGAGCATTCTAGATTTTCGTTATCGCTTACTGAATTATTATTGTCTGTAACTGCAAGAGTTGAGACATCATTACTTGAAAAATTTTCACGCATCGTTACACTTCGTGTTTTATATCTTGTTTGGTTAGCTACTGCATTAATGATTTCAGTCGGACAGGCTACTATTCGTTTATTATAAATTTTACGTTCGTCAACTTCGTTTAAATTATTTTTATTAATCTCAAGTTCAATAATCCAGTAAGGTCTTTTATAAACGCCTGTTATGAATGATTCGTTTGAGATTGGGTCAAAAATATCTATCCTCGTATTGTCTAGATAAATACCTAAGCCCATCTCTGCAAATCTCTTCAATGATAATAAATCTGAGAGAGCTTCTGCGCATATCACGTTGCTTACCATAAGAGTTTGACCGTTATCGAGAGTTATTTCTATCTCACCCTCTCCCTCCGTTTTCAAATCCGCTGATAAATTTTTATTAGCACATTTGATAACTCCGCAGTTTTCCTCATTAAACGTTTTAAAAATTATTTTTGAGTTGGTAATGTGTTCAGTAGCACCAGAGTCTGCTAAAAACTTCGCGACCAGCTTACCGTGATCAAATTCGCTTTCATATTTATTCAGTCCGTCGTTCATATTGTTAATTACATTGCATGCATAATCGTAATTTGGTATTGTATTAGTAAAGAGTACATTACCTTTGTTCGTTTTAGGTTTACCAGCCTTTGCCCTTTTGGTTTGTTTAGGTTGGTTCTTGAACTGTCCGCGACCTCGTTTATCATTAAATTTGTTCTTTTTCGCGCCAGTTCCTTCGGAATTATCGTTGTTCTTCCTCTTAAAAGACTGTCTTCTATCGTTCCGATTGAACCTCCCGTAAAAGTTTCCTCTCATCGAGCCTCGGCCTCGGCCACGGCTTAATGATGAGTTACGTCGTGCGAGTCGTTGTGGGCAATCCTTGGCTTTGTGTGTTGTGAATTGATTGCACTCATAACACTTTTTCTCATCACATTCAAAGCACCAATCACTTGGATCTCGTTTCGTCTGTAATGCAGCCCGTATGTTATCACCAGCTTGTTTCTTGTTGGCTTCGTTCCGAATTAGATACATTTTCAGCTCCTCATAAGTAAGACCTTCATTAGAGCCTCGTGCAGCAAGAAACTCTGTTGATTGTACTTCAGGAACAGTCGTCATAATTGCTGAGTAGAATGCGTCTCGTTTTTCTCCCTCTGGAAAAGTCTGGGACTCAGGAAGATTTTCGTATCTGCGAATCAGTCCCTCGAATTTTTCACAAAATTCTGAAGCATTGTCTCTTCCCGGAATGTATTTCATCTCATACAACTGTTTTCTTATCATAACAGATGACTCCGGGTTTTCACATCGTTTCAATTGTTGCAATTTCTTGAGAATATCTTGCGGCTCTTTAATATCAATGATGCTAGAGTGATAATACTGGTCAATGCGATTAATAATAATGTCTCTTACTTTGATTTTATGTTTCGCAATCGTATTTTGGTCAAACTCTTTAATCGGTTTAACCTTTGGATCAACAACATAGAGCAGATCGTTTAATGTCAGCTCTGATGAGAAATAATCATAAAAATATTCATATTTCCCAGTTTGTAATCGCGTCGTATTCCTGAGTCTTTGTTTATGACCACAATTTTCTCAGTAGCATCTTCGATACTGGAGCCTCCGTCATTATTTTTCTTTAATTTTCTTACCTCCTGTTGTATCAGCTCAGAAATTGCATTTTTGAGACTATCGTTCAACATTTCGTTGCTATTATTCGACACATCGTTAGAAGAGTTATTAGTCAAATTTTCAAACCGTTTGGTCTGATCATTTAACTTTTCCTGAGTCCGTTTCAATTCTTCAGATTTTGGTGTTTCGTGTTGCTATTCGCTGCAGTACAGAATTTCATTAACACGTCGTTTAGTTTGTCATTACCCCCAACTTGCACAAGATTTTGCAGATCGGAAGAGGAAGAACTTTCATTCTTTGCGTTTTTTCGTTGCGGATCGTTTTCTCGTTCCGTCGTTTTCAGTCGTACTTCTTCGCCTGTCGTTGTCGTTTTCGGAAAGTCACTGTCATTGTTTAGCCTTTTATCAATTTCATCTAGTAAGTCAATGGTTTCATGTTGGTTTCCAGTTTTTGGCATGAGCATCTTTCTTCCTTTCTTCTCCACTTCGTTCGTTCGCTCGTTCAACAGCTTCCACTCTTCATCTGAGAGTGTTATTTTGTCTATAAAATTCCAGAATTTTATTATGTGCCAAAAGCTGTGTCCCAGTCTCGGTTGACCGAACATCAAGTATGGCCGAGCTGTGACTGGTTGTCATACATGCATTTGAACATCAAAATTACATATATAAGAACCATAGTCCTTTCAACGATAGTTTAATGCACAGCATTAATTATTATTGAAATGACCCAACATCTTATTCTAAACTAAACTATTCTGTAATAGTTATTAGAATATAATTATAGTATACTATTTTATTTATAGGTTCAAAACACACCTGCTTTGTATTCAGTTCCGGATTGTGGTGTGAAAACCACATTGTTTTCTGAGATCGTTATCGTTACTTCTTCATTCGTGTGATTTTGATTGAATTTGAAAAAGTTTTCAAATTTATCCATCAAATTTTTAAAAATTTGTTCTGTTGTTCCTCGTTCCACTTCTATGAAATTAAATAACATGTTAATATAAGTTTTATTATGACTGATCAGTACAATGCATTATTATTATAAGTACTCAAGGTACTTAAGCATATGCTGTTATAAAAGAATACATAAGTACAGCAGAGTCACTGTTCGAGAGTCTCAAGAGCTCGTATTCATCGTTTCGTTTGGTCGACCAATAAATTTTAAACCCATAAAAATTTGAGACAAAGTTTGTATCTTTTGTACGTACTTTTTTTTTTATGTGTTTGTGAAAACTCTCGTATTTATTTAAAAGAATGTTACGCTCTTTTATCAACTCGACCAAAAACACGTGCTGCACTTCATGTTTTCTTTTGTGTTTCTGCTAGCTAGTCGTTTTTCTTAGCATAAGGCCCTCTTTCTTATAATTTTCGTTAGGGTATAATCAAGTTGTAAAACTAAGAGGCATCGTAAATTTACTATTGTGAGTAAATGCTGTCATATATATATATTTATTTTTTTTATTTTTTTTTTATTTTTTTTTTTTTTAAACTTGTAGTTTATGACTCAAAGAAAGTATTTTCTCGTAAAATTTTCCCTTTTTTTTTTTTTTTTATAAATAATAATTTTCTACTCATATATCACTCGTATCGTTTCTATTTAATTATATAATTATATTTATAAATATATATACATATATACACATATATATTTTATTATTTAAGTTATTAGTAAAATAAATCATGAGCCGAATTATTTTACATTTTAATAATAAATTTAAACTATACACCTCGTTAATATCATTTTTAATTTTTTTTTTTTTTTATTTTTTTAAATTTTCATATCTTGTTTATAATTTAAATTTAAGTCGTTAAATTACTTTAAATCTTTAATTATTGATAGTAGTTTTGAATTATACATCTCGTTAATGAAATTATTTTCAATTTAAAGTTTTTCATGTCGTGCTTAGTAAGCATTGCCTATAATTTGAATAAAATCTTCTAATTTTATTAAATTATATTGAATCAAAATTTATTTTTGTTCAAATCATTCGTTTATTTTTGTTTTAATTATATTAATAGACTTTTCGTTCTTTCTCAAATGATTATCAACTTTATTGTGTGCTTGTAGTAAATTATCACACGTGAATAATTTTATATTTAATTTAAATAGGTTTTTTACTTACGTGTAGATGGATTATCGGTCGTTTTGGACGTATTATCGTTAGAACCCATCTTCACTTATTCAATTTGAATTTCACTTCGTTAATAAACACTTCGTTAATTCTTGAAATAGATTCAAATTGTATAAATTCGCGCAGTGGAGGCGTGCTGGTCCTATAACCTGACGGAGGTATGGATCAAAAGTAAAAAGCACAGATAGTTAGAGTATAAGTTTGTAGTTTATTCAAGACACTCGTATATCGTAGTACACACTAAGGGATCTCGTAAGAGAGTGAGTACGTACCCAAAAACACTTAGGGGTACAGTACTAGTTCTAGAAGGAAGGGGGATGCGGCCCAAAGGCGCATGTAAGACGATAAGTGTAGGCGTAATGTATTTCCAACAATATTTGAAATATATAAAATATATATGGAAATCGGCCATAACAGTGATTAAAAATATATTTACTATACATATTTCTCATATATTTATATATTTTTTATAGATTTTTAATATATTTATAATATATTTTTTACAAATTTCGAAATATATCTTTTTTAAATTTTTTTATGGGGGGGGGGGATTTTAATATATATTATTAATATTGATTATTAACATATATTTATAATAGAATACTAATTCTATAAATATTCATGAAATTCATTGAAATTTTCAAGGAAATTTTTTTAAATTTGAATTAGCTCTCATAATATTATACTTTATTATTGAAATAAAATAAAATAATAACAGTAAGAATTTGAATAATAAATATTAAAAAAATAAATGAAAATATTGAAAAAATAAATGAGTTAGCGTATGCGAGCTTGATAATTATTATTTAATTACCTTAAAATTAAGTTCGCTTACAATTTGTTAAAAATCAAAAAAATTACGTTCACGTCATAATATTTTTTTTTTGCTCTTATCGCCATTGTTTATTTTGTATTTATCATTAAAAAAAATTAGGAAAACGGTTGACCCTGAAGGCCATCCCTGCAACTTCCCGCTAATTCCATACTTAGGCGCTTAAAATTGCACCAATGACGTTTTTGAGCTCTTCGAGCTCAAAAATAAAATTTATGGGTTATTTTGAGCTCTCCGAGCTCAAAGAGATTGCTTTCCTATGCTTTAAAGCTCTTCGAGCTCAAAAGTCTGATAGAAATTTGATAAGACACTATTTTTTGAATTTTTAAACCGCAATAACTTTTGAATGAATAAACTGATTTTTACGCAGTTAGAAGCATTCGACGCAGTTTTTCAAGCCTCACGAAGAATCCTGAATTTTGAATTGATCGCGTTAGGAATTTTGGAGTTATTCCGAAAAAACACTTTTTTTGGTTTTCTTTCGTTCACAATATCTCTCGAATGAATCAACCGATTTTGACCGGACTGGTGGCGATCAACGTGGTTTTTTAAGGTTAAGAGCTGATTAGTTTTTGGAATTGAACCTTTAATCCATTTGAAAGTTTTTCCAAAAAAACCACATTTGAAAAAAAATTTTTTTTAAGTTTTTTTAAGATTTCTCAAAATCTATTGATCTGAATCGGTCCAAATAGTTTTCAAAACCTAAGTTTGGTCAAGCCCTTTCGAATGGCACCAACCGCGATGAAATCGGTCAAGCCGTTCAAAAATTATAAGCGGTTCACATACTTTCACACACACACACACACACACACACACACACACACACACACACACACACACACACACACACACACACACACTCGGGGCAGAAGAGATACTGCTACCGGGCGCGTCTCCCCGAGTGGATGGGAGAACGTTCGCTGTCCTTGGATGACACTTAATCTCTTAGTTGATGAGGTACAGCGGGTAGGAGCCAAGCAAAATAACCAAACAAAATAAGCTCCCGTGGACAAAACTCCCCTTTAATGGGTTGGTCACACTAACTGACCTAGCAAGACGATTGGTTCCTGCTGTAACTCACTGGGAGTGTCCGGAACCTGTATCGTAGTTTCCGACGATGCAGGCCACGGCTGATGTGAGCTTGCTCTGCCGAGGTGAAAGTTGCAGCAGTGGATCAGGAGCCAGCCACTTCGGGCCTTGATCAGGAAGTACGCAGTGAGTGTTAGAGATCGGAATCTTCACCGCTCCGAGCGAGTCTAGTCCGTCCGTGTATTCCGGGACTGGCTAAGTGTCGGCTAGGCCTCAGGGAACTGGGGTAGGAGTACTATCTCCGAGGGTACACCCGTTCCTAGTTATGGCAACCCGCTCCACTCCGTACGATGCGCTGGTAAATCAAAAAAGTATGAGTAAGTTACAGGAAACAAACATGAATAGAAACGGGCTTCATGCTCAACAAGCAGCGATTGAAGCAAGCGCTGACATGAAGAGAACGCAAGCGTTGGAGCGCCTTGAGAAGCTGACCATTGAGCTGCAAGAGTTTGTCCAAACTAAGGTCAATATCCACAAGGAGATAAAGACCAAGACAACCGGTGTAGTCAATGCTCTTGGAAGATTCAAGAAACTGGACGAAGAATGGCGCTCATCATTACACCGCACCCCTTGTGCTACATCGGAGAGAAACAGTCAAGTGGTTGTTGAAGAAGCGATGGACACTGGAGCCGAAGGTGACGGAGAATCAGTCGCTGAAGAAGAAAGTGAAACTATCACAACGGCAGAGACTGAATCCTTTGACCAAGACGGCCGCATCCTGAGGAAGTTGAAAAGAAAAATTCGTTCTCCTGAAGGCGGAGCTTTTCATACTCCCAAGAAGCTGAAAGACGTTGGACCTGGTCATCCCATCAAGAAGCAGGAAGTGGTTAAGGATCTTCCACAAAACTCTTGTGAACAGAACAAGAAGCCAGGCTGGGAAAAGGTGCAGTCCAGAAAGGACAAGAAGAAGGAGCGCAAGAAACTGCCCCCAGAAAAACCTCTGGTGCCTCCACCGAAGCCGAACCAGAAGCCAAGAAGAACAGCAACGAGACCGGAGGCACTTATTATCCGTCCAGCGAACAAAGATAAGTATTCTGAAATACTTACACGGATCAAGGCGGACGTTCGCCCAGATCAGGTCCGCAACACAGTCGAGAAGATACGCAGGACCGCGACAGGGAACATTCTCATCACGCTGTCGAAAGGCAGTAGTGATAGAGGTAAAGACCTGCAGAAGACTATCGCGGGAATACTTAAGGAGGACGCAAATGTCATTAGTACAGGACCTGAAGAAGACCTGGAAATTCGCGATATTGACGATACTACAACTAAAGATGACATTCTAACAGCTTTACAAGAGGCAGCTGGAAACGATTGTGGTATAACAGTAGAGGCCATTAAAATTCGTAAGGTCTTACGTAGCAGAACACAAATTGCGTCGGTGACTCTGGCAGCAACGGTAGCGCAGAAAGTGGTAGGAGAACACGGTAAGATTAGGATCGGCTGGACCAATTGTCGTATTAGAACAGTACTAAGACCAGTCCGATGTTATAAATGCTGGCATTTTGGACACCGTGCGGTTCAGTGCACAAGTGAAGTCGACCGCTCCAAACTTTGCATTAAATGTGGAGAAGAGGGACACAAAATCGCCGAATGTAATAAGCCTGCTAAATGCGCACTGTGTGCGGATCAATCCGGTACAGAGAATAACGCCCATCATGCCGGCACAAGCAGATGCCCAGTATACCAAGAGGCACTCAAGAAGATAACTGATAAACGAAAATGAGAATACTGCAGCTAAACATCAACCACTGTGAAGCGGCACATGATTTGCTCATGCAGACAGTACGTGAACAGAAGCTTGACCTTGTGCTTATATCGGAACCGTATAAACACCTCGGCGGCCAACCATGGGAAACTGACTGCACCAAAAAAGCTGTCATATGGTCCTGTCGCAAGCTCCCCTTCCAGAGTGTCGTTAACAATGGCAGCGCCGGCTTTGTAGCAGCATCGGTAGATGGCATCCGCTTTTACAGCTGCTACGCACCACCTAGCCTCACTATTGTTGAATTCATGGACTTTCTGGATCGACTGACGGAGGACGCGAAGCAGTACTACCCAGTGGCAATAGCTGGAGACTTCAACGCCTGGGCAGTGGAATGGGGCAGCAAACACACCAACGCTCGAGGTAAAGAACTACTGGAAGCTTTTTCTACGTTAGATGTAGTATTGTTAAACAGCGGCGATGCGCCGACGTACACTAAAGGAGACGCAAGTTCTATTGTGGATCTTACTTTTGTCAGCAGCAGCCTCATCAGAGGAAACTACGACTGGAAGGTGATGGAGATCTACACGGCCAGCGATCACAATGCGATTCTCTGGGAAGTATCAAAGGACCAGAATCCTAGAAGACCGGCTAAGAAACTTGACATCGTTGGGTGGAAGGTGAAATCCTTTGACCCAGGTGCTCTAGTAGCTGCCCTAAATAGTGAACCGCTTACTACTGGATCTGCAGAAGAAATGACCAAGGACTTGATGAAGAGAGTGACCCAGGCTTGCGACACCTGCATGCCCCGTAAACGGGGCATGAACCAAAGACCTTCGGTGCACTGGTGGAACGAACACATCAGCTTCCTACGGAAAGAGTGTCTCAAGAAAAGAAGAATATCTCAGCGTGGTTATCGGCGGCCTGACTCAGCGGAACTAGTCGCAGAATACAAGAAAGCTCGTCGACATTTAAACAAAGCCATCAAGGATAGCAAGAAGAACTGCTGGAAAGAGCTAATCAACGAGGTGGACAAAGACTTGTGGGGTAGACCTTACAAGGTAGTCATGGCACACCTGAAATATCAGCCAATGCCGTCTCCTACGTGTCCTCAACTCTTACAGAAGATCGTGACTGCGCTGTTTCCACGACAGCGCGTTTTCAACTATCTGTTGACACAGGACGAACTGAATGATATTCCACCTGTCACGAAAGAAGAACTGATGGAAGCTTGTAACCGCGTCGGGAATAATAAAGCACCGGGATTGGACGGAATCCCTAATATTGCCTTGAAAACATCTATTAAAGCAGCGCCAGCGTTATTCCTCGACGTCTACAACATCTGCTTGAAGGAAGGGATTTTTCCTCGGAAGTGGAAACAACAACGGCTGGTACTACTTCCTAAAGGGAAAAGCCACCGGAAGAACCGTCATCTTATCGTCCACTCTGCATGCTGGATACAGCCGGTAAGATACTAGAACGTATAATCCACCAAAGGATAGAAGCAGTTGTCGATCCACTCTTGGCAGACAATCAGTACGGATTTCGGAAAGGACGATCAACCCTGGACGCGATCAACCTGGTTGTCGGTATAGCCAAAGACGCAATCGCCGGTACCAGATGGAAGGGGGGAACGAAGAAATATTGCCTGGTGGCAACTTTAGACATAAAAAATGCCTTTAACTCCGCCAACTGGGATTGCATCATGCAAGCCCTTCAAGAGATGAACGTACCAGGATACCTACGAAGGATAGTCGCTAGCTACTTCACAGATAGAGTCCTGAGATATGACACGAAGAATGGTCCAAAGGAGTATGATGTTACTGGAGGTGTACCGCAGGGTTCTGTTCTCGGTCCACTTCTCTGGAATGTCATGTACAACGGATTGCTGAGACTGAAACTACCAAGAAACGTCAAACTGGTAGCGTACGCGGACGACGTAGCCGTAGTAATAGTCGCCAAGCATCTTGATGAGATAAAACATATGTTCGCTATCACCTTTGAGCGAATTAACCAGTGGATGGACACAGTAAATTTACAACTGGCTAAACAGAAGACCGAGGCTGTACTTATCACTAGCAGAAAAGTGGTGGAAACGATCAATCTAAACGTCGGAGACCAAGAAATCACATCCCAACCATTCATTCGATATCTGGGAGTGATGCTCGATGCCCGACTTAACTTTAAACAACAAGTTGAACACGTGACCACCAAAGCATCAGCAGTAGTAGCCAACCTAGTACGATTGATGCCCAACATCGGTGGCCCGAAGCAGACAAGGAGGTCATTGCTATCATCAGTAGTTACATCGGTCCTCACATATGGTATATCCATTTGGGCCGACGCACTTGAGATCCAAGAATCATGGAGGAAAGCATGTCCAGTTTACCGACTGAGCGCGCTAAGAGTAGCCAGCGCCTTTCGAACAATATCAGAGGAAGCAGTGTGTGTCATTTCCGGAACTTTGCCGCTCAGAGTCCTAGCTGAGGAAAGACGTAACCTTTACCAACGAAAGAGGACAACCGCACAAAGTGCCGAGGAACTCAGAGCTAAAGAACGGCAGAACAGCATCGCGCGATGGCAATCGCAGTGGGACGCCGCGACAACAGGGAGATGGACACACCGTCTCATACCAAGGATTGACGTTTGGCTTAACCGGAATCACGGCGAGGCCAACTACTATCTGACCCAGATGTTGTCAGGACACGGCTGTTTCCGGGAGTACCTTTATCGCTTTAAGCACGATGATTGCCCAGAGTGTCCGTCTTGCCCAAGAGTTGCTGAAAATGCGGAGCACGTTTTCTTTGAGTGCCCTCGTTTTAACCCACAGCGTGATGAGTTAGAGAAGATCCTGAACAAGAAAATCACACCAGAGTCAATAGTAGAAGAAATGCTGTCATCCGAAGCTGCCTGGAACGCCACAAGCACGTTTACCACCGAAGTGCTTACAGAGCTGCGTTCCATTGAAAGAAAAAGGGCAAATGACAGAAACTAGAAGGAAGGAAAAATAACACCTTAGCCACCAGAAGGAATAGCAGTAGCTAGATCCTCCCCTCACGAAGTAATGCCTGACGGCGGTTTCCATGAGGGATTAGAGGAAAGAAGAAAAGGGGTTTAGGGTTTAGTGGGTAGGGGCGTTAGCGTCGAGTTTTAGTATGACGCTGCGTCGAGTCGCCACATATCCAGGCCGAACAGCTATGCCTGGAATCCGTAAGAAGGATTCCCCCCCCTAAGATAAAAAAACACACACACACACACACACACACACACACACACACACACACACACATACACACCTCGTGTCGGGCTTGCTGGGTCACGCATCGGGCGCCTCCTCAGGTGGCGGATAGGGGAATGCCCGGCATATCTGCACGTCAGATGCGTCGGGTACCGAGGAAATAGAATATTCGGGGTGGACCAAAACCTAGCAAAAGATGGTATGGAAATGTCAGAACAATTTCAAACATCGTCTACGGTGCAGAGGAGGGATACCTCAGTGCCGGCGAGGGAAGGCGTACAAACGGGCCTGAACTCGTCGTTATCAAGCGACCGTTTGAACAGTGGAGTAGACCCCATGGCTCTGCTGTCTAGCAATGCTAGCAATGCTACAGGGAGTAAAGAAACAGCTCTGATGGAAGTAGACGCACAGCAAACAAACTTTCCTCCAATAGGTGGAAGACCTGTTGCTCCCGTCAACACTCACACATGCCGAGGAAGGATAAACTCTCTACCGACTGTCACCGGTCAACAATCGCCAATGGAACGGCTCGGTAGCAAGATCGAAGAATTAGCTGAGTTCATAAAGGATAAACGAAATCTCCACCATGAACTCAGAAAAATAGTAGCGTCCATTGCCACGGCATATAAGTTGGCCAACAAACCAGCAACGAAGACGGTGAGAACCACGCAAACATCTCCGGATCTGAACAAAAAATCCCAGACGTTTTCGGTCACTCCTGAGAAAACACAGCATAGAGAAGAGAAAAACAAGAAGAGGCCGCTATCCACGCCCAGCCCTTCCTCGGAAATCGATAAGCCAGCACATAAGAAGACAGCCCGGGTCGATACCTGGACCAAAGTGACTCGGAAAAACAAGAAAAAGGAAGAACAGGAGCCAGTGGCTCAATCTGCTACAGCCCAAAACCAGCCAAGCAATGTTGGCTCCAAGAAACCGAGGAGGAAGAAGATAAAAACTAAAGCTGTGCTTGTCCAACCAGCTGAAGGGCGAACATACGCCGATCTCCTCAAGGAAATCAAAGCCAAGGTTAATCCGACAGAGACTGGAGTAGACATAAAGTCTATCAAACAAACGAAGCGAGGGGGCGTTCTTCTAGAAATAGGTCGCAAGACTGAAGACACTACCGCTTTCACGGCTGCGATAAAAACAGCAACTGCTAACATCGGTACAGTCAGAACGCTTACACCAAAAGCAACGATCGAGATCCTGGACTTGGATGCCATCACTACTGAGAACGACGTCCGCGAAGCACTCAAACGTGACTTCACCGACAGCCTGGAGATCAAACGGGTAAATTTGACAAAGCCTACTCGACGGGGCAACCGGGCAGCCTTCTGCGAGATAGACGAGGCTAGCGCGTTCAAAATCCTTGACAAGGCTCGTATAATGATCGGATGGGTCAACTGCCGCATTCGACCAGTTGTAAAAGTAACACGCTGCATCAGATGTCTCGGATACGGGCACGCGACGAACTCCTGCAAGGGGCCTGACAGAAGCAAGTGCTGCTTTAAATGCGGAGGAGGAAACCACAAAGCTGCAGACTGCGTTGAACAGCCAAAGTGCTTCCTCTGTACAGAGGAACAAGAAGCTCCAGATAGCTTATGTCATATTCCAGGCTCCGGGGCTTGTAAGGTATTCCGCACCGCACTTGCCGAAGCTACAAAAGGGCAGAAATGACACGCATACTTCAAGGAAACCTGAATAGATGTGCGTTGGCGCAAAATTTACTTCGCCAGCGAGTCTTTGAAGAGAGGATCGACGTTTGCTTCATCTGTGAGCAATATCTAAACCTCCAAGATAGAGCATGGTTCGCAGACAAAACTGGCACGGCGGCAATCTGGATTGCAAATACAAAGAACGTTACCACCATCAACAGCGGAAGTGGAGCAGGTTTTGTCTGGATTCAAACCCCCATAACCTACTTCATCAGCGTCTATCTCTCACCTAACGAAGGGATTAGTGTGTTCCGACAGAAACTGGCAAATATAGAGGATGTGATCACCAAGTTCGACGGCGAAGTTATCGTAGCTGGTGACTTCAATGCTAAATCGGCTGAATGGGGCGCTGATTTCTCCGACACCAGAGGCAACGAGGTCGCTGACGTCGTGGCTAGACTCGACCTCATAGTGCTAAATACTGGGAGCACCACGACTTTCAGAAGACCGGGGTACCAAGAGTCCATCCTCGACATTTCGTTGGCGACTCCAAAAATTGCCAACATGATTGAAAACTGGACAGTATCCGAAAAATACAGTGGCAGTGATCACCAGTTCGTGACATTTAACGTTGGATTGGCATCTGCTCCGGTACCACAACACGACCTTTCTAAGCGAAAGTGGAATGTCAGGAAGCTTGATCCAGAGGCACTGCGAGCTTCACTTGCACGGAGCTGGTCTACCCTTCAGAACAACCCGACTCCGGATACTTGCAGCGAGACAGAAAGGACAGTACTAAATACGATGAAGGAGATTTCCGCCGCATGTGACGCCTCTATGCCGCGGTTGAAAACCGGAGTTTTCGCAGGCCGGCGTACTGGTGGTCAACAGACATAGCGGAACTTCGCAAAATGTGCCATCAACTACGTCGCCGCGCAACGAGAGCCGCCAAACGCTCCCCAAGCCAGGAATTGTATTCAAAAGAGTACAAGCAGGCCAAAAGATGCTAAATCGAGCCATCAAAGCAAGTAAAGCAAAGTTGTGGAAAGAGATCTGCAACGATCTCGACAATGACATCTGGGGTAAAGCCTACCAAATTGTCGCCAAACGACTTGGAAAGGCTTCACCAGAGGCGCCGAAGTCTCCAGCCTTAATGGATAGCATCGTAGCGGAGCTTTTCCCCAAACACCCGCCGCGGGAGAAGAAACACTACACTAAAAACAACGAAGTAACGCCCTTCACAACTAAGGAACTACAAGACGCGGCCAAGTCACTCAAAACAGGAAAGGCACCTGGACCTGATGGCATCCCGGCATCGGTGATCAAGATTATAGCCCTGGAATACCCAGACTTACTCCTGAACACCTACAACGCATGCTTGGCAACTGGCACCTTTTCCGCGGTCTGGAAACAGCAGAGATTGGTTCTCTTAGACAAAGGTAAGGGAACCCCCATAACACCTTCGTCGTTTAGACCACTCTGTATGCTAGACATTGCTGGAAAATTGCTCGAGAAGCTCATACAAGGGAGACTTCGCGACGACATCGACCGTGCTGGAGGTTTTGCCACCAACCAGCATGGCTTCCGGAAAGGTCATTCGACAGTCGGAGCGATCAAGAAAGTCATAAAGACAGCAACACAAGCATGGTCTGGTAGCCTCAAAGCTCGTAAAGTATGTCTTCTCCTCACGCTAGATGTCAAAAACGCATTTAACAGCGCAAATTGGGGAGACATTTTAGACGCTCTGGAGCACAAGTTTGACGCGGAGCCAGAAAATCTGGCACTAGTCGACAACTACCTTGACGATAGAAAGCTAATAGTGGAAACTACTGAAGGCCCACAAGAATACGCCATAACGGCTGGCGTGCCGCAAGGCTCAATAATGGGGCCTGATCTATGGAACGCAGACTACGACGAGCTTCTTGAAATCCCGTTGCCAGAGCAAGTAGAGCTAACAGGCTTTGCAGACGACGTTGCAGCTACTATAGTGGCGGACAGCGTGGAAGAGGCCGAACTGCTAGTTCGGGAAACCATCGACACCGTCGAGACTTGGCTCGATAAGCATCACCTGAAACTCGCCAAACAGAAAACCGAGATGGTCGTTTTGACCCGTCAAAAATGGTTTCCAAAACCATTCGCTATGGACATGGGAGGAACAACGCTGACGTCAACAAGGGCCCTGCGGTATCTAGGGGTAATGATAGACGAGAAACTATCTTTCCGTGAACACCTCGACAGTGCATGCAAGAAAGCCAGCAAGACTGTGTCTAGCCTAGCACGAATTATGACCAACACCATGGGACCAAGAACAAAAAAAAAAAGAGTTCTTCTAGAAGCAGTCCACTCGGTACTGCTTTATGGAGCGGAGATATGGGCAGACATATTAATGCAGAAGACCTACCGGCGAAAGATCGCAGCAGTACAGCGGCGAGGCGCTCTCAGGGTTGCCTGCGCCTACCGCACAGTTTCCGAAGCGGCTGTATTGGTCATTGCAGGAGCCGCGCCCATCGACCTATTAGCGTTCGAAAGAGCAAAACTCTATGACGCTAAAGACAGTGATGATAACATGAAGGACGCAAGAACGAGGATAAAGGCGGAAACGCAGCAAGAGTGGCAGGACCGATGGACATCGGGAGAGACGGGCAGATGGACGGCGCGCCTGATCCCAAACATCAACGTCTGGCTCTCTCGGAAGCACGGGGATACGGACTTCTTCCTGACCCAGCTATTGACGGGACATGGGCAGTTCAATGCCTATCTTTTCAAGATGGGTTTGCACAGCACACCAACGTGCAAATACTGCCCGGATAAAATCGACGACGCCGAACACACATTCTTCGAGTGTGCTCGATGGAAGGACTACAGAAGAAGCACCGAAGAGATCATAGGCACCAGGCTCTCCCCCTCAAGCCTGGTGACCTATATGATCAAACAAGAGGAAAACTGGTCAGCTGTTGCAGTTTATGCACAGCACCTCCTGAAAGACAAAATCGCAGAAAGGGACCAGTAGCCAGGAGTAGGCGTCGTGAGACGCAGCACGACTGGATTGAAGTAATGCTAACGCGGTTCCAATCCAGTCCTCCCCGTACCATCTAGGGGAGAGGGAAAGAGGAATGTTTTTTTTAGTGGGTAAAAATCTCCACACTACCGACTATCGATATCTGCCGGAAGATGGGCGGCAGAGTTAACGATACCGGTGTCTTTTGAAGACCTTTTTTCGTACCTCTTTACAAAACAAAAAAAAAAAAAAAAAAACACACACACACACACACACACACACACTCGGGGCAGAAGAGATACTGCTACCGGGCGCGTCTCCCCGAGCGGATGGGAGAACGCTCGCTGTCCTTGGATGACACTTAATCTCTTAGTTGATGAGGTACAGCGGGTAGGAGCCAAGCAAAATAACCAAACAAAATACGCTCCCGTGGACAAAACTCCCCTTTAATGGGTTGGTCGCACTAACTGACCTAACAAGACGATCGTTCCCTGCTGTGACCCACTGGGAGTGACCGGAACCTCGTGTCGTAGTTTCCGACGATGCAGGCCACGGCTGATGTGAGCTTGCTCTGCCGAGGTGTAAGTTGCAGCAGTGGATCAGGAGCCAGCCACTTCGGGCCTTGATCAGGAAGTACGCAGTGAGTGTTAGAGATCGGAATCTTCACCGCTCCGAGCGAGTCTAGTCCGTCCGTGTATTCCGGGGCTGGCTAAGTGTCGGCTAGGCCTCAGGGAACTGGGGTAGGAGTACTATCTCCGAGGGTACACCCGTTCCTAGTTATGACAACCCGCTCCACTCCGTACGATGCGCTGGTGAATTTAAAAGTATGAGTAAAATTCAGGAAAACAACAATAGTGAAAACGGGCCTCATGCCCAACAAGCAGCGATTGAAGCAAGCGCTGAAATGAAGCGGTCGCAAGCGTTTGAACGCCTTGAAAAGCTGACCAGTGAGCTAAATGACTTCATCCAATCTAAGGTCAATATCCACAAGGAGATTAAGACCAAGACGACCAGCGTAGCCAATGCCCTCCAGAGATTCAAGAAACTTGATGAAGAATGGTGTTTAACAGTACGACGCACTTCTCGCACTACACCGGAGAGAAGCATTCAAGCAACTATCGTGAATGAAGAAGCAATGGACACTGGAGCCGAAGGTGACGGTGAATCAGTCGCGGAAGACAGAATCAGAACTAGCAGCAAGTCAACTAAGAGAAAAGATCGATCTTCTCCCGACCCAACGATCTGCCAAGTTGTGAAGAAAAAGGACCTGAAACCAAGCCCTCCGAAAACACGGCAGTGCAGAACGCCGGAAAAAAAGAGGTGACTGAATGGCAGAAGGTCCAATCCAAGAAGGAGAAGAAGGAGCAAGCGAGAGAGCGGTTACCAAAACAACCGGTGAACAAATCTCGGCCGGAGCCTAAGCGGGAAAACCGCGAAAATTCACCAAACCAGATGCCTTAATTATTCGACCCGTTGAGAAGGCAAAATATGCCGAGATACTGCGTCGGATTAAAAAGATGTCCCACCAGATCAGACCCGTGACGTCGTTGACAAGGTTCAAAAGACGAATGATGGGAATATGCTCATTACGCTTTCCAGAAAGACCGCAGACAAAGGACAAGCTTTGCTGAAGACCATCAAGAGCATCCTTAAAGAAGAAGCGCAAGTCATCTGTAAAGGCCCAGAGGAACAGCTTGAAATCCGGGACATTGACGACGAAACAACTAAAGACGATGTCCGGAAGGCCTTACAAGAGGCAGCTGGAAATGACTACGAAATACCTGAAGATGTCATTAAAATTCGTCCGGCCTACAGAGGTACTCAAACTGCTTCGGTACGATTGCCAGCAGCAATAGTGCAGAAGATACTTGGAAAGACAGGCAAAATAAGGATTGGCTGGGTAAATTGCCGTGTCAGAGCAATTAAGACACCATTACGATGCTATAAGTGCTGGCACTTTGGGCACACTACTGCCCAATGTAAAAGCGAAGTCGACCGATCTGGGCTTTGCATCAAATGTGGGCAAACAGGTCATCAAGCTGCTCAATGCCAAAATAAAGTGAAATGTGCGTTATGTGCGGAAAACCTGGCTCTCAGGACACTGCTCACCGGTCTGGTTCTGGCCGATGTCCAGTCTTCCAAGAAGCACTCCAGAAGCTGACAAATAAACGAACATGAGGATACTGCAGCTTAACATCAATCACTGCGAAGCTGCGCATGACCTGCTTATGCAGACAGTACGGGAATTAAAGCTCGACGTTGTGCTTTTATCGGAGCCATATAAACATTTAGCTGGACAACCTTGGGAGACGGATATCACCACGAAAGCTGTGATCTGGGCTTGTGGTAAGCTCCCTTTCCAGAGTGTAGCTACCAATGGCAGCGCTGGCTTTGTAGCAGCATCAGTAGATGGCATCCGTTTTTACAGCTGCTACGCACCACCTAGCCTCTCAATTGCTGAGTTTACTGACTTCTTGGATCGACTGACCGAGGACGCGAAGCAACATCATCCAGTGGCGATAGCCGGGGACTTTAACGCCTGGGCAGTGGACTGGGGCAGTAAGCAGACTAATGCACGAGGAAGAGAGCTGCTAGAAGCTCTTTCTACACTAGATGTAGTCTTGCTCAACAGTGGTGACACGCCGACCTACACCAAAGGTGACGCAAGCTCGATTGTAGACGTCACTTTTGTCAGTACCAGCCTTGCTAAAGGTAACACTAACTGGAAGGTACTGGACATCTACACTGCCAGTGACCATCATGCGATACTCTGGGAAACGTCAAACGACCAGAACCTCCGGGGCCTATCAAGCAATTTAACACCGTCGGTTGGAAGGTGAAATCTCTTGACCCAGAAGTATTGCTAACAGCCCTCGATAGTGATCCGATAGAGACTGGATGTGCAGAAGAACATACTAAGGCTCTGATGATGCGAGTAACACAAGCTTGTGATGCCAGTATGCCTCGCAAACGTGTTATGAATTCAAGACCTGCGGTACACTGGTGGAATGATCATATCAGCAACCTCCGTAAAGAGTGTCATCGAAAGAGAAGAATATCACAGCGTGGCTATCAACGACCTTACTCTGCAGTGCTGATCGCAGAGTACAAAAAGCTCGTCGTGAACTTAATAAGGCCATAAAAGAGAGCAAAAGAAGATGCTGGAAAGAGCTCATATACGAGGTCGACAAAGACGTGTGGGGTCGGCCGTATAAGGTGGTCATGACGCACCTGAAGAAACAACAAATGCCGTCACCTACGTGTCCCCAACTCCTTCAGAAAATCGTCACTGCGCTGTTTCCACAGCAACACAGTCTCAATTATCAGTCAACGCAAGATGAACTGGACGACATTCCACCTGTCACTGAAGAAGAATTGTTGGAGGCCTGTAATCGGGTAGGAAATAATAAAGCGCCGGGATTGGACGGAATCCCTAATATAGCCTTGAAAACCATCATAAAGGCAGCACCAACATTATTTCTAGACGCTTACAACGCATGCCTCAAGGATGGGACTTTTCCTCGTAAGTGGAAACAGCAACGGTTAGTACTTTTACCTAAAGGAAAGAAACCGCCAGAAGAACCGTCATCTTACCGACCACTCTGCATGCTAGATACGGCGGGTAAGATATTTGAGCGTATCATCCATCAGCGAATAGATGCAGTAGTCGACCCACTCTTGGCAGACAACCAGTATGGATTCCGGAAAGGACGATCAACCCTGGACGCGATCAACCTGGTTGTTAATACGGCCAAAGAGGCAATCGCAGGAACTAGATGGAAGGGTGGAACGAAGAAGTACTGCCTGGTGGCTGCCTTGGACATCAAAAATGCTTTCAATTCCGCTAATTGGGACTGCATCATGCAAGCTCTCGACGAGAAGAACGTGCCAACATATCTTCGCAGACTAGTGATTAGCTATTTTACAGATAGAGTGCTGAAATACGATACAAAGAATGGTCCAAAAGAGTATGATATAACCGGTGGTGTGCCACAGGGCTCTGTTCTTGGTCCACTTCTGTGGAATATCATGTATGACGGGCTCCTGAGACTGAAGCTTCCAAGATGTGTCAAACTGGTAGCGTATGCGGATGATGTTGCCGCAGTGATCGTCGCCAAACACCTCGACGAGATTCAACATCTGTTTGACATCACTTTTGAGAAGATAAACCAGTGGATGGATACAGTGAACCTACAACTGGCCAAGCCGAAGACCGAAGCAGTGCTTATTACCAGCCGAACAGAAGTTGAAACAATTAAGATTAATGTCGGTGACCGAGAAATCACATCACAACCATTTATCCGTTATCTGGGAGTGATGCTGGATGCACGACTCAACTTCAAACAGCAGGTGGAACATGTCAGTGCCAAAGCGTCAGTAGTGAGGGCTAGTCTCGCACGGCTGATGCCTAACATCGGAGGCCCAATGCAGAGCAGGAGGCTACTATTGTCATCAGTAGTCACATCAGTGCTCACTTATGGAATATCCATTTGGGCTGATGCACTGGAAACCCAAGAATCATGGAGAAAAGCTGGACCAATATACCGACTGAGTGCCCTACGAGTAGCTAGTGCCTTCCGCACTATATCAGAAGAAGCAGTGTGCGTCATTGCTGGAACCCTACCTCTTAGAGTTCTAGCAGAGGAAAGACGGGCCCTTTACCAACGAAAAAGGTCAACTGCACTGAGCCCTGAAGAACTTAGAATTGAAGAACGGCAGAAGAGCATAGGCCGATGGCAACTACAATGGGATGCTGCAGAGAAGGGTAGGTGGACGCACCTTCTCATACCTCGGATCGACATTTGGCTTAACCGGAATCACGGTGAGGTCAATTACTATCTTACGCAGATGTTGTCGGGACATGGGTGTTTTCGAGAGTATCTACACCGCTTTAAGCACGATGACTCTTCGGAGTGCCCGTCCTGCCCAGGAGCTGCTGAAAACACAGAGCACGTCTTCTTTGTATGTCCTCGTTTCGATCCACAGCGTGAAGAACTGGAGAGGATCCTGAACCAGAGAATGCAACCAGATTCACTAGTAGATGCAATGTTGTCATCAGAAGCTGCCTGGAACGCTACCAACACGTTTGCAACAGAAGTCCTTAAAGACTTGCGTTCCACCGAAAGAAAAAGAGCAAATAGCAGAAGATAGAAGGAAGGTAGTTAACACCTTAGCCACCAGAAGGAAGAGCAGTAGCTAGATCCTCCCTTCACGAAGTAATGCCTGACGGCGATTTCCATGAGGGATTAGAGGAAAGAAGGAAAAGGGGTTTAGGGTTTAGTGGGTAGGGGCGTTAGTGTCGAGTTTTAGTATGACGCTGCGTCGAGTCGCCACATATCCAGGCCAAACAGCTATGCCTAGAATCCGTAAAAAGGATTCCCCCCCCTAAAAAAAAAAAAAAAAAAAAAACACACACACACACACACACACAACTGGGATTGCATCATGCAAGCCCTTTAAGAGATAAACGTACCAGGATACCTACAAAGGATAGTTACTAGCTACTTCACAGATAGAGTCCTGAGATATGACACGAAGAATGGTCCAAAGGAGTATGACGTAACTGGAGGTGTACCGCAGGGTTCTGTTCTCGGTCCACTTCTCTGGAATGTCATGTACAACGGATTGCTGAGACTGAAACTACCAAGAAACGTCAAACTGGTAGCGTACGCGGACGACGTAGCCGTAGTAATAGTCGCCAAGCATCTTGATGAGATAAAACATATGTTCGCTATCACCTTTGAGCGAATTAACCAGTGGATGGACACAGTAAATTTACAACTGGCTAAACAGAAGACCGAGGCTGTACTTATCACTAGCAGAAAAGTGGTGGAAACGATCAATCTAAACGTCGGAGACCAAGAAATCACATCCCAACCATTCATTCGATATCTGGGAGTGATGCTCGATGCCCGACTTAACTTTAAACAACAAGTTGAACACGTGACCACCAAAGCATCAGCAGTAGTAGCCAACCTAGTACGATTGATGCCCAACATCGGTGGCCCGAAGCAGACAAGGAGGTCATTGCTATCATCAGTAGTTACATCGGTCCTCACATATGGTATATCCATTTGGGCCGACGCACTTGAGATCCAAGAATCATGGAGGAAAGCATGTCCAGTTTACCGACTGAGCGCGCTAAGAGTAGCCAGCGCCTTTCGAACAATATCAGAGGAAGCAGTGTGTGTCATTTCCGGAACTTTGCCGCTCAGAGTCCTAGCTAAGGAAAGACGTAACCTTTACCAACGAAAGAGGACAACCGCACAAAGTGCCGAGGAACTCAGAGCTAAAGAACGGCAGAACAGCATCGCGCGATGGCAATCGCAGTGGGACGCCGCGACAACAGGGAGATGGACACACCGTCTCATACCAAGGATTGACGTTTGGCTTAACCGGAATCACGACGAGGCCAACTACTATCTGACCCAGATGTTGTCAGGACACGGCTGTTTCCGGGAGTACCTTTATCGCTTTAAGCACGATGATTGCCCAGAGTGTCCGTCTTGCCCAAGAGTTGCTGAAAATGCGGAGCACGTTTTCTTTGAGTGCCCTCGTTTTAACCCACAGCGTGATGAGTTAGAGAAGATCCTGAACAAGAAAATCACACCAGAGTCAATAGTAGAAGAAATGCTGTCATCCGAAGCTGCCTGGAACGCCACAAGCACGTTTACCACCGAAGTGCTTACAGAGCTGCGTTCCATTGAAAGAAAAAGGGCAAATGACAGAAACTAGAAGGAAGGAAAAATAACACCTTAGCCACCAGAAGGAATAGCAGTAGCTAGATCCTCCCCTCACGAAGTAATGCCTGACGGCGGTTTCAATGAGGGATTAGAGGAAAGAAGAAAAAGGGTTTAGGGTTTAGTGGGTAGGGGCGTTAGCGTCGAGTTTTAGTATGACGCTGCGTCGAATTGCCACATATCCAGGCCGAACAGCTATGCCTGGAATCCGTCAAAAGGATTCCCCCCCCCTAAGATAAAAAAAAAAACACACACACACACACACACACACACACACACACACACACATACATACAGACACCGTGACAACCTCGCGGGGATAGTCAGGGAAGCTTCCTGTGACCTTCAAACGTCGAGATCTGATGAAAACTCGATTTTTGCAAAACGGGGTGAAAACAATAACTTCCCGATTTTTGAAAATCTTCGATTTTCTTAGCGGGAAGTTGAAAATACTTTAATTTCACTTATGATTAAAAACGAGTAGATTGTTAAAACTAAATATAAAAATTTTTGTATAACCCGTCTAATTACCTAAACGTTATGTTCAAATGTACTTATCCCATCATTACTTTATTTACTTAGGATCATGGACATTACATCGTTTTCTACTTACAATATATTGTAACAGGGTAAATTACCCTTAATCGATAAGTCACCAGAGATCGATAACTTTTCGACTAGCATTTGAGCGCATCAATCTTCGGGCCTAGAGAGAGAGCAGGAGGGGGTATTTTTGGGGTCGTTATATAGACGAGCCATGCGTGGTGTCCGGAGAAGTAGTAAAGTGTTGGAACGAGTAACATCAAGAAGTCCAATGAAGGAAGCGAGTATCAACCATAGAGTTTCTTCAAACTAAATTTACACCAGGTATTGGACTTTGGTAATGATGAGCCTTGGGGTCATATACCCGGCTCATCAATTATACTACTTCTCAATTTATTTATTCAAGTTTGGATAATTCAATTGTTTAATAATTTCGCATAATAATAATTAATTATTTTAATCAATTTAATTTGTTAGCTTGTGAACAATTCCTCCTGGGGATTTTACACCCGAGGAATGTTCTAGACCTCCTGGGTTTAGGTCGTGAGTATCTAAATTGTTAATTCAGCTGGTTAATAATTATTAACATCTTAAGATTGGCTAAATTAAATTCATCTTTTGATTAATCAAATTTAATTAATTTCTGAACATCGAGAATTATTCCAATCAGCAACTCACGACTGGTCAAGCTTCGGTACCCGAGGTCGAGCTTAGTACGCTGTAACGAACAACGGAGTCCATTTTGAGCGCGCAAATTCCTTGAGAATTTTGTGACGCAGTAAATTTACAATATTAACAACTGGACTATTATTATAAATTATAACAATTGAATTATCATTTATTAATATTATTTGTTACAAAAAAAGTATTATTTATTTAATATAATTTATTGAGAATCGGCTACTGAGTTTCGACGCAATGGAGATCGAATTAACCGTGGATAATTTTTCGTGAATTTATGTTATATTGAGACAAATTGTTTTATTAATTATTTATAAATCGAAAAATTCCACGTGGTTATTTATATATTGAACTATGGAAGACTAAAATTATTATTGGAAAATTAAGTATTGAGAAAATTGCGACGAAATTAGAAATTGAAATAACCGCGGATGATTTTCGGAATTTATTTTTACATCGATATAAAATTGTTGTTAATTAATTATCCAGTCGACAATAACAATAATAATAATTGTCTAGTCGGAAATTTCAGGCGGTTGAATCTTATATTGAAATTGAAGCCTGTGAAAATTATAATAAGTAAAATTTAATACCATTATTCCGGTAGAAATTGTTATAAAACTATTTATTGTGTGGATTACGTCCGAGAAATTTAGTTAATTTTATAGAGAATATTCTGAGAATTATACAATGTATTGAGTATTAAACTCGTGGTAATTTTGAAATAAGTTTAGGCGTTGATTTTTAAGTCGGAAATTTTAAGTAGTAATTATTAATTGTGAAAATTGTTTACGATTTTAATCTCAAGCTAATGACTGAAGGAATTTTAGTGATAAAATCAACGTTGTAAATTTTTGGAGTTAATTTTGTAAAATTTTAATTAGTCAAAAGTAAAGTAGAGTCAGTGTGTGTGGAGAAGAGTGGGTTGTGAGTGGGTGAGTGCTACCAGCGTTCCTTCGCATACGATTAGTCTCTTTGCGAGGTGTTTCGCTGGCGTAGAAGCCGTTGTATAGACGCCAAGTGGGGTACAGCGGTAGTAAGGTAGAAACCACAGTATAGTCGCTCCATAAGAGGGTACTGTGGGATTAAGCAATTTTTTGTAAGCTCACGGGAGGACATCGGTCTACGTTTAGTCACTGGGTCGACTACTTTCGTGAGCCGAATTAGAAGCCGTTGTATAGACGCCAAGTGGGGTACAGCGGTAGTAAGGTAGAAACCACAGTATAGTCGCTCCATAAGAGGGTACTGTGGGATTAAGCAATTTTTTGTAAGCTCACGGGAGGACATCGGTCTACGTTTAGTCACTGGGTCGACTACTTTCGTGAGCCGAGTTAACGAGCCTTTGCATACGATTAGTCTCTTTGCGGGGTGACAAAGCGGTAGCGTGGAGTTGAGAAGAGTAGTAATAAGTTGTAGCATTAAGTGAGTTAGTTGTAAGTGAGTGGGAGTAAGTGCAAGTGCACAGTTGTTAATTTTGTTGTTGAATAAAAACCGGTTAATTTGTTAAATAAAAATTTATTCATTTTCAGAACAACCTTCCTCCACTCTCTCTCCCTGTAGATTAATAGAATCAGCTCTGGTATCCGGTTCCAGGAACCGAGAAAATAATCCTGGTGGCGCCCTGGTAAATATTAGAGTCAATTGTTGAATATATTGTTGTTGTTAAATTTTACTAAGGGCCAAATGAGCGGGAATTAAACCAACCGTTACAATATATATACTTATTACTAAGGGATTAAAAAATTCTATTGAGTACTTTTTGTATCATTGTTTGCGTTGTATTTATCATTAAAATGCTTTATTATTGGGAAAAAAACGAGTAGATTGTTAAAACTAACTAAAAATTAGCTAGATGTAGTTTTCAAATGTATTTATGATTACCATCATTACTTTATTTACTTAGGATCACGGACATTACATCGTTTTCTACTTACAATATATATATACTTATTACTAAGGGATTAAAAAATCCTATTGAGTACTTTTTGTATCATTGTTTGCGCTGTATTTATCATTAAAATGCTTTATTATTGGGAAAAAACGAGTAGATTGTTAAACCTAACTAAAAATTAGCTAGATGTAATTTTCAAATGTATTTATGATTACCATCATTACTTTACTTACTTAGGATTATGAACATTACATTGTTTTCTACTCATTGCATAATAAATAGATACATATATAAATTTTTAATTCATTTATGATTTATAGCTTAGAAATATATTATCACAGCTTCATATCAGTAAAGTTCTACCCTCGCGGTTTTTGAAATACCGTAAATTTTCGGTATTAATGCGTTTACCATAAATTAACCGTTATAATTCTGAAATAATACGGTATTTCTGTGGTTATTTTGGCCAGTTTTTTTACTATAGTTATACAGCATTTCTACCGTACTTTTGCTGCAAAGTTCAGAAATAATACGATAAAATTACCGTAAAACTCTAGAACTTTTACCGTAAAAAATCTATCTATTAACTATAATATTACTATAATTTTACAATAAGAAAATCGTATTTCTACGATAAAAATACCATAGATATACAGCAATTTTACCGCGTTTATACTGATATAATTAAAGATATAATGCTTTTTACCGTAAGATGGGCGGTTGTGTTTATTACTCGGTGAGTCTTATTAGGTGACTGAGTAAATAGATGCGGTTAGTGTCTCTGATAGCTCAACTAGTAGAGCCTTCAGCGCGTAACTAGTCGATCCGGGTTCGAATCCCGGTCTGGACTAAAAAAAATGATAATAATAGTAATAACAGAGAAATTAATTTATCAGCCTCTTAAAAATTATTCATGATAATTTATAATATTATAAAAAAAAATTTTAAGCTATTGAAAAATAGTAGTAAAGCAGCATATTTTTGGTATTTTGCCGGTAATAGAAAGTAGGGATATTCTTTTCCGGTTTTTTGCTGCAATTCGACAAAAAAACTGGCTAAAATAACTGAAGTATTACGGTAAAAATACAGCATTTATATTGTATAAATACCGAATCTTTACGGCATTTCCAAAACCGTGAGGGTATTTACTTAGATCCTTTAAGTGATTTAAAAATGAATAACTTTATCTATTTTTAATCAAAAATTTATAGATATTTTTGTTATTTTTTATGTGACTCACCCAAAGTGAAAGCTAACAATTGTATCAATTGTTTCTATCAAAAAATTCCTCAATTCTTATCTATAAAAAACGTATAAATTGAATGATTTTGGCTCCGAATTCATTAGTTTACCGTATAACTTGACAGTGTTCACGTCTAACGTATAATATATATATATATATATATATATATATATATATATATATATATATATATATTAGATATATATATTTATCAAATTTGTCTATCGCTAAATTTAATAATGTTCTTAAAACCATTGCTGAGGCATATGAATTATTGTCTCAGCTCGATTCAGTGAGTGAACAGACATGTTTAAAGTGGATTGATATTTGCGATGGTACTCGACAACAATTCAGCGATTTACTTCTTCACCCCAGAACTATGGTTTCTGAGAAGAAAAATCTCCAAGCTAACATTTCTCTCTTATGCTGGTATAGTAATAAATTCATGCAATTAAGCCGAGCGGTGATTGGTGCTGCATTGAACACTAATAATTTAATTCACTGGAGAGATTTGGAGAATGCTTTTGAAAATCGCATTAAAACCGGAAGTATCATTAATGGGGGTCATATTGACTTACGAAACTTTCTACATGATGCCAAAAAGATGCTTATCGAAAAAATTCAAACTACTCTGAAAACTGAAGGTAGTATTAAAGTGAGCACAACTTTAATATGCAAATTTGAAAATTCAAAAAATAATCAGCGATTTGAGGAGAATAAATCTTTTAAGACTCCAACTGTTGATATTTTACTCTCAACATTACTTGAAAATTGGTTCAAAGAAGATGTTTATAATACTATTCTCCGAAAAATTGAAGAATTTAATGAAAAGGACTCTGGATGGAGTTTAAGTGAAGTTATAAACTTGGATGTTAATATCTTCCGATTTGCTCCAATTCATGGGGGTTTTTCAACGTTCATCCCATTACCAAAGGAAATAAGTGATACAGGTGGTGTCTTGAACATTCAAAATAAGGATATGTACTGTTTTTATGGTGTATTAAAGATGTATTGTTCCCTGCAAAAGATCATCCATATCGTATTTCATCATACAAAAATTTAGATGATAAGTTTAATCTTAAAGGTATAAAATTTCCGATTTCTTTGAAAGACGTTGCAAAATTTGAAAAATTAAATAAACTAAAAATAAATGTTTATGCTCTTGAAACGGAAATTGTTGAAGCTAAAAATAATCAAACTAATAAGAATGTTGTAGTTTCATTATATTTAAGCAATAATATCTCAGATAGAATAACAATTCATCTCCTAATGGTGGAGTCTGGAAGATGTTTCAATGGTAATAAAAATAATGATAATAATATAAAGTATGAAAATCTTGAAAATTTTCAAACGGTTTTCCACTTCGCTCTAATAAGAAATCTATCTCGACTTGTAAAATCGCAAATATCAGATTCACGCTCAAAATTATGGTTCTGTGATCGTTGCTTGTGTCATTTTAAATTTCAAAAGTCACTTCAGAAACATCAGCTAGACTGTATAAAATTTAATAACGTTAAAATGAGATTACCTGAAAAAGATGAAGATAAGATTTTAAGTTTTAAAAATTATAAATATAAAGATCAAGTTCCCTTTATTATATATGCAGATTTTAAATGCATTTTAAAAACTGAATCTGATAAGATTGAAAAACATATACCACGTAGCGCGGCATATTATCTGCATTGTAATTATGATGATTCTCTTTCAAAATTTGAACTCAATCGTTCACCAGACTGTGTAAGCTGGCTTGTTGGCAAATTAAAATCTATAGGCCGAAAAGTAAATAAACTTTTCAAAAATATTGTAAAGATGAAGCAGCTTACTCCAGAGGAACAGAATTATCATGAAACGGCTGAAAATTGCCATATATGTGGTAAAATTTTTTCATCTGAAGATAAAATAAGATGCAGGGATCATAATCACAACTGGAAATTACAGATGTCCAAGCCATCAAGCGAGTAACCTAAATTATAGACAATCATTTACGATTCCAGTAGTGTTTCATAACTTATCTGGTTATGACTCGCATTTTATTATAAGCTCATTAGCAACAGGGTTTAAAGGGAACTTAAATATTCTACCTGTGAACCAAGAGAGATATATCTCTTTCACGAAAGCTATCGCACGTACATCTGTTTCACTCTGCTTCATTGACTCATTTCGCTTCATGGCATCAAGCATTGAAAAATTAGCGGGCAACCTTACCGACAGTCACAAAAAAATAACTAAAAAGTATTATTCTGATTTTGAAGAGTTAAAATTAGTTACTCGTAAAGGTGTATTTCCCTATGAGTTCAATGACTCAATAGATAAACTGAATTATGTTATGTAAGAATTATTAATTTATAGAAAATTAATTATTTTAAATGGTTTAATTATTTAGTATTTAGTCCTAGCGTGTTAGGCTAATAGACCGGGAACTCCGAGGTTTTAATCTATTGAGAATAGGTTTGTTCGAATAATTGATCGTTAGTTAAATTTAATACATATATTATTTGAATTAAAAGTTAATTGAGTTACAAAATTATTACAATTGTTACAAGTATTACACAATGGTTGAAATTTAATATTTTCTTTCATATAACGAGTTTACAATATTACTAAATTCACAAATATTAATAATTGAAATGTACCTGATAAAAGTTGATGAATCTTGTTAATTCAATTTGTTTTAGTTGATTTTACTTCACGATTTTACTTTAGTTTTACAAACTGTTTGATTTCAATGAGACAAAATTACACGTGGTCTATTGAGACTTACTTAAACTGTGTACGATGTTACCACTAGAAAGGTCAAAGCACGAAGAGGCCGAACACTCAGAAGTTTTCCGGGTCCGAGATTTTTTCGGTCTCTTAATTGTTAATTGGAGGGAGAACCCAATGCCCAATTAGCTATCGAATTTCGGGGACTCTTACCCTCTTACTCTCTTCGGATGTTTCGGAAAACTACTATAGTGGCGGTCTACCTTGTATATTGATGCACAAGTATAGGTCCCGGTTAGGCACTGTACATTTGTGATAATGGATAGGCGCATCTATAAACACACATATGCACTGTAACGTGGTAGATTTTTATTCGACGCCCAATACTTGGGGTATCTTTACTTTCCAGGCTCGAATCCAACGTCGTGAATGTTATGTGTGAATGAATGAAGATTTTACTAATTTGTATGAATTTATTTTGTCAAAATACATAACGCTGTACGAGTAACGAAGATAGCACGAGTCACAGATCGTACGAGACTACAAAGTGGAGCGACAAGGATAGCGATACGACGACAAGAAGCGAGTACCGAAGCGAGCGAGACACCGAGCAGCGTAAACACTCGAGAGGTCTGAAGACAACTTGACGCTGCATTGCTGCATTTTTCCACTATGACGATCACCATCGATGACAGTTGGCTAGTCAGTACTGCTGGAGCAGAGGTGACTCAAACTGTCGTGAAGGCCCGTTGACTGTTATACGGACCTAAATCAACTATCGATGAGTATCAATTCCAATGGAAATGAAGACTAGCGCCACCAACTTCAACGAAGGAAGAAGCGGGTACTTCTCTATGAGGAAGAGGATTCGAGGCTGGACTGTTGACGGATTCGGACGCGCTTTTGCGCGCTCCGCAACCTAAAGTTAATTTCGAAGTATTGTCGCGATTTTGTTCACTTGAAATTAATTGATAAATTGTATTGAAGTATTTATTTTTTTTTAAATAATTTATTTATCGAGTCGACCGCATGAAGCTTTTCCGAGCTGCTACGATGAGGACGACGCTCAATTGCTTGGTAAGCCGACGTTCTTGTTCAGTGTTGAATCCAGCGTTTCGAGTCCACGTTGTAATTTTGTAAAATATTTTGATTAACAAAATAATACGCGAGGATTCAACGCTTTACGATTATTTTTTTTTGTAATGCTGTTATTACATAGTGTGATTGCCGATGTATGAATGCGAGTGTGAGAAATAAAATTGAGGTGACGAAATTTTAAATTTGGTTTAAAATTAAGAGAAACGTTAAGTTACGACGTTTTAATAATTTTGTTAAAAGTTAATATCGACCTCTGACGTATATTTTGTTAAATAAATTGTTATTTTTTTCTGTTAAATTCTTCTAAATTTATTTCGAGTAATTTTAAGAATTTTCGTTTAATTTGCTGTCCTATTTTTTAACGACGAGTATTTCAGCATGGCCCGCCACCCTGAGGAAGAGGTAAGAGCTAGCCGAAGTCGCAGTAGTAATTAATTGGAGATCATTCTCCTGGCGCCCTTTTTTTAATAATAATTCTCTTTTCTAGTAAGCCAAAAATTTCCAATATAAACGGTGAGCCTGGCTTGGTAAATCCCCGGGTCAGGCAAAACCACGTTATATATTTTGGTTGTAACAGGCCGCTTTTAGCGCCACCTGTTAAGGCGTTGTTTCTCTAATTTTACCTTTCTGAATTTAATTTTAAAGGAAATTTTAATTGAGTTTTTTTATTAAATTTTATGCCCATTGGTTGGATTCGCCGCGATCGAGTCGCCCTCGCGTGTAGAAACTCGAACGAAGCTCGATTGCGCGCGTAACCAAAATCTAATGCGATAATATGTAATTTGATTTAGTAAGTAAGTAGCTTTAAGTTAGATTTAAGTACTTAATTATTGTCACGGTACTAACGACGTCGGCCACGAACCCGCGAAGAGAAACAACGAGGATCATCGACGTGGGTAACCTGCAAGATCATCAACGACGGGAGGATGGCTGTCTTGAGAGCGAGTGAAACGACGGACTGATTGGAACTCGAAGTGAGCAATCGACGCATGCGTGATGGGTAAAGCTAGCTGTCGAGCGCTCCAATGCTCCAGCCAATACATCATTCAAAATGTCGATATCGGAAAATTGGACTTACGGCGCCATCTCTGGAGTTCACAGCTAACGACGGACCCAGCAGAGAGGGGAGAGAGAAAATAATGCGACATGTGCTGATGTTTTTCCTGCTTCCACGTTTCCGACTTGCCGTGTGCAGACACGTTTTTACGACTTAGTTTTTTTTGTTATTTTTTGGGGAAAACTTCTTGAGTAATTCTTGCGTTTGAAATCTACGTATTTTTTTTTAATTAGCTATGACGTAGTGTGCTGATTTTGGTTTGCCGAAAAATAAAGGCAGTGCAAAGATAATAAGCTGTTGCTAATTAGTTCCTCGACGAAAGCGTCATAAAGTACGACGCGTGTTTTGGTGTGATTGTTAGTCGACGTTTCCGGGTTCCGAAGAATCAGCCAGTATCCTCGCCGAGGAATCCAGTATACAAGAGTCCGACGTGAAAGCCGAGAGCGACTTGGTGGCAGAACAACCCAGGAATAACTTCAGGTCGACGCTGTGACCAGGGTGAGTGGCTTTGTCTCAATTGAAGTAGCTCGTGGGATTCGAATTTGTTAATTAAACAGTTGGATTGGGTTCATTAAATAATTAATTTATGTATTATTAATTGTACTCGACACTAGTCGAGTCATAGTGTAAAAACGTCAAGGCTAAGTTGAGTCACTCAGCAGAGATAATCCCACGAGGTATTTAGGTACCACCATATATTTTTTTTGAGTGTGTTTACGGATGTATAATTTTTATTGTTCGTTATAAGTATTAGGCTGGTTGATTTTGTACTCCCGGGATAATCGATGAGTTCGATCACCCATTGATCGAGCTTCGGGTTCGTGCGAGTTACCGACGTTGAGTAAGAGGTTCGCCTACGGAGAGGGAACCTGAGAAACGGCTGCCGCGTCCGGGGCAGGCAATCGGACGTAAGTTGCCCACTCTCAGCGGAGCATTTGGGACTTAGAATAGAATTTGAACTGTGTGAGACTCAGTGACAGAGGACTGAGTGATTATTTAATTTTTTTACTTAAGTATTTAAGTTAATTGTTGAGTAAATTCGACGATTGAATTTTATTATTCAAGGTTTAATTAAATTCGGCGAATAGATTATTTAAATCTTGAAATTTAAGTTGGCTATTCTTAACTGAATTTTGGCGCATCGATTATCGAGTTTTACTTATTTAATTAATCGTTATTAATTAAAGCAAGCGGAGATTTATTTTTTTTTGTGTTGTTATTATTTTTAATTAACCATCATTAATTAAAGTCGGCGATTCGATTTATTTCTTTGAGTTAATAAATTGTTATTAACTGAAGTTAGCGAAGATTAATTTTTTTTGTTAATTTACTGACATTAACTGAATTGATGCAACGATTTATGTTTTATCAACTTGCTTAATTGTACTTACGTGAGTTCAGCGAAGTGTACTATTTTATTTGGTTAATTAATTGCCGTTAATTAATTTGAGCGAAGATTTATTTTTTTTTTTGAGTCGCTGGTCATTAATTTAGCTGAGCGAAGGTTCATTATTATTTGTTTGAGTATTTAGCGAGTTATTATTAAGTGGATTATTATGATTAGCTCATTGTGAGTATTGCGGCGACTTTAAACTTTTCCTTGCTCGGGTTGCGAACTGCGAATCGACGACAGCGTCGACGATTATTGTTATTAATTTTCCTTGCGTTTCTTTTCTTGATTTGTCAATATTAACCAATTGTTTTATTTATAGATAATAAATTTATAATTTAAATTTCTCAATTAATTTTTAACTTCCCGCTAAGAAAATCGAAGATTTTCAAAAATCGGGAAGTTATTGTTTTCACCCCGTTTTGCAAAAATCGAGTTTTCATCAGATCTCGACGTTTGAAGATCACAGGAAGCTTTCCTGACTATCCCCACGAGGTTGTCACGGTTTTTTTTTTTTTTTTTTTTTTTTTTTATAGAGGAGGTAAATTATGTTTACGTATGCCGGGACTTGGTGTTGTTGCCAGGACTAGGTGTTGGTGCCTGGGTATGTCGGACTCAGAAGACAATATTATTTTGCAACAATACCGACTAAACATCCTCCTCTCTCGTTTCCCTATATATGTTACAGGCAAGACTGGATCAGGATCGCGTTAGCATTACTTCAATCCAGTCCATGTTGTGCCTCACGACACCTACTTCTTGTTATTACTGGTTTCTAATCCCTTTCTGCGATTTTTTCTTTCAAGAGACGCGGCGCGTAAGCTACTACAGCTGTCCAGTTTTCTTCTTTTTTGATCATGCAGGTTACCAAGCTCTCAGGGGAGAGTGTGGTGCCCATTGTTTCTTCGGTGCAGATTCTATCGTCCTTCCATCGATCACACTCGAAAAACGTGTGCTCGGCGTTGTCAATTTTATCTGGACAGTATTTGCACGTTGGTGTGCTGTGCAAACCCATCTTGAATAGATAGGCATTGAACTGCCCATGTCCCGTCAGTAGCTGGGTCAGAAAGAAGTCCGTGTCCCCGTGCTTCCGAGAAAGCCAGACGTTGATGTTTGGGATCAGTCGCGCTGTCCATCTGCCTGTCTCTCCCGACGTCCATCGGTCCTGCCACTCTTGCTGCGTTTCCGTTTTTATCCTCGTTCTTGCCTCCTTCATGTTTTCGCCACCGATTTTAGCGTCGTAGAGTCTTGCTCTCTCGAACGCTAATAGGTCGATGAGCGTAGCTCCCGCAATGACCAATACAGCCGCTTCGGAAACCGTGCTGTAGGCGCAGGCAACTCTGAGAGCGCCTCGCCGCTGCACTGCTGCCATTTTCCGCCGATAGGTTTTCTGCTTTAATATATCTGCCCATATTCCCGCTCCATAAAGCAGTACCGAATGGACTGCTTCCAGAAGGACTCTCCTCTTTTTGGTTCTTGGTCCCATAGTATTCGTCATAATTCTTGTTAGGCTAGACACCGTCTTGCTGGCTTTCTGGCATGCACTATCGAGGTGTTCGCAGAAAGATAGTTTCTCGTCTATTATTACCCCCAGATAGCGCAGGGCCCTTGTTGACGTTAGCGTTATTTCTCCCATGTCCACAGCAAATGGTTTTGGGAACCATTTTTGGCGAGTCAGAACGACCATCTCGGTTTTCTGTTTGGCGAGTTTCAGGTGATGCTTATCGAGCCAAGTCTCGACGGTGTCGATGGTTTCCCGAACTAGCAGTTCAGCCTCCTCTACGCTGTCTACTATTATCGTGGCCGCGACGTCGTCTGCAAAGCCCGTTAGCTCCACTTGCTTTGGCAACGAGATTTCCAGAAGCTCGTCGTAGTCCGCGTTCCATAGATCGGGCCCCATTATTGAGCCTTGCGGCACGCCAGCCGTTATGGCGTATTCTTGTGGACCTTCCGTGGTTTCTGCTATCAGCTTTCTCTCGTCAAGGTAGTTGTCGACTAGTGCCAGATTCTCCGGCTCCACGTCAAATCTGTGCTCCAGGGCGTCCAAAATATCTCTCCAATTTGCGCTGTTAAAGGCATTTCTAATGTCTAACGTGAGGACAAGACACACCTTCCGGGCTTTGAGGCTACCAGTCCATGCTTCTCTCGCTGTCGCTACGACTTTCTGGATCACGCTGACTGTTGAACGTCCTTTCCGGAAGCCGTGTTGGTTTGCGGCAAAACCTCCAGCACGGTCTATGTCGTTGTGAAGTCTCCCTTGTATGAGCTTCTCGAGCAGTTTTCCAGCAATGTCCAGCATACAGAGTGGTCTAAACGACGAAGGTGTTTTGGGGGTTCCCTTACCTTTGTCTAAGAGAACCAATCTCTGCCGTTTCCAGACCACGGGAAACGTGCCAGTTGCCAAGCATGCGTTGTAGGTGTTCAGGAATATGTCTGGGTATTCCAGTTTTGATCACTGATGCCGGGATGCCATCAGGTCCAGGTGCCTTTCCTGTTTTGAGTGACTTGGCCGCGACTTGTAATTCCTTAGTTGTGAAGGGTGTTACTTCGCTGTTCTTAGTGTAGTGTTTCTTCTCCCGCGGTGGGTGTTTGGGGAAAAGCTCCGTTACAATGCTCTCCATCAAGGCAGGAGACTTCGGCGCCTCTGGTGAAGCCTTTCCAAGTCGTTTGGTGACAATTTGGTAGGCTTTACCACAGAGGTCATTGTCGAGATCGTTGCAGATCTCTTTCAACAGTTTCGCTTTACTTGCTTTAATGGCTCGGTTTAGCGTCTTTTTAGCCTGCTTGTACTCTTTTGAATACAAGTCCTGGCTTGGGGAGCGTTTCGTAGCTCTCGTTGCTCGGCGACGTAGCTGATGGCATATTTTGCGAAGTTCTGCTATGTCCGCTGAACACCAGTACGCCGGCCTGTGGAAGCTCTGGTTTTTCAGCCGCGGCATAGAGGCGTCACATGCGGCAGTAATTTCTTTCATCGTGTTTAGCACTGCCTTTTCCGTCTTGCTGCAGGTATCCGGTGTCGGGTTGTTCTGGAGGATAGACCAGCTTCGTGCGAGTGAAGCTTGCAATGCCTCTGGATAAAGCCTTTTGGCATTCCACTTCCTCTTAGAAACGTCGCGTTGTGAAACCGGAGCAAATGCCAATCCAACGCTGAATGTCACAAACATTCGCTGCCACTGTATTCTTCGGATACTGTCCAGTCTTCAATCATGTTGGCAGTCCTTGGAGTCGCCAATGAGATGTCGAGGATGGATTCTTGGTACCCTGGTCTTCTGAAGGTCGTGGTGCTCCCGGTGTTCAGCACTATGAGGTCGAGTCTAGCCACGACGTCAGCGACCTCGTTTCCTCTGGAGTCGGAGAAAGCAGCGCCCCACTCAGCCGATTTAGCGTTGAAGTCTCCGGCTACGATAACTTCGCCGTCGAACTTAGTGACCGCATCTTCTATATTTGCGAGTTTCTGTCGGAACACACTAATCCCTTCGTTAGGTGAGAAATAGACGCTCATGAAGTAGGTTGTGGGGGTTTGAATCCAGACAAAACCTGCTCCACCTCCGCTGTTGTTGATGGTAACGTTCTTTGTGTTCACAATCCAAATTGCTGCCGTGCCCGTTTCGTCTGCGAACCATGTTTTACCTTCGATGTTTAGATATTGCCCGCAGATAAAGCAGACGTCAATTTTATCTTCGAAAACACGCTGGCGCAGCAGGTTTTGCGCCAAGGCGCACCTATTCAGGTTGCCTTGTAGTATGCGTGTCATTTCTGACCTTTTGTGGCTTCTGCAAGTGCTTTGCGGAATGCCTTACACGCTCCAGTGCCAGAAATATGGCATAGACTATCCTGGGCATCTTTGTCCGAAGCACAAAGGAAGCATTTTAACTTCTCCGTGCAGTTTACGGCCTTGTGGTTCTCTCCGCCACATTTGTAGCAGCACCTGCTTCTGTCTGGTCCCGTACACTGACGTGTTTGGTGTCCATAACCAAGACATTTAAAACAACGTGTTACTTTTACTACTGGGCGTATACGACAGTTCACCAAACCGATCCGTATACGGGCCTTGTCAAGGGTTTTAATCGCACTGGGCTCGTCTCGTTCGCAGAAGGCTGCCCGATTAGCTTGTGGTGTGGGTTTTGTCAAATTTACCCGTTTGACCTCCAGGTTGTCAGTGAATTCACGTTTGAGTGCTTCACGGACTTCGCTCTCGGTAGAGATTTCATCTAAGTGGAGGATCTCGATCGTTATTGTTGGTGTTAGCATCTTGACTGTGCCGATGTTTGCAGTGGCTGCCCTTACTGCATCGGTGAATGCCTTGCTGTCTTCGGTCTTTCGAGCCATTTCAAGGAGAACGCCTCCGTGTTTCGTCTTTTTAATAGACCTTATGTCTACGTCCGTCTCGACAGGGCTTACCTTGGCCTTGATTTCCTTGAGGAGATCGGCGTATGTTCGCCCTTCAGCTGGTTGGACTAGGACAGCTTTAGTTCTTGTCTTCTTCCTCCTTGGTTTCTTGGAGCCACCGCTGTTTGGCTGGTCTTGGGCTGTAACAGCTTGAATCACTGGCTCCTGTTCTTTCTTTTTCTTGTTTTGCCGAGTCACTTTGGTCCAGGTATCATCCCGGGCTGTCTTTTTCTGTGCTGGCTTGTCAATATCTGAGGAAGGGCTGGGCGTGGACAGCGGCCTCTTCTTGTTGCCATCTCCTTGCTGTGGTAATTTCTTAGGAGTGGTCAGAGGTGGCTGTGATTTTTTGTTCAGACTCGGAGATGTTTGAGTCGTTGACGCCGACTTCGTTGGTGATTTGTTGGCCAGCCTATATGCCGTACTAATAGACGAAACCAATTTTCTGATCTCATGGTGGAGATTCTTTTTGTCTTTTATGAAGTCGGCTAACTCATCAATCTCGTTGCTGAGCCTCTCCATTGGTGACTGTTGGCCGGTGACAGTCGGTAGAGAGTTCATTCTTCCTCGGTGGGTTTGATTAGTGGCAGGAGCAAAAGGTCCTCCACTTTTTGAAGGAATGTTGCTCAGCTGTCCGTTCTCTGCCATCTGGGCTGATTTCGTACTCCCTGTAACCTTGCTAGCATTGCTAGACAGCAGAGCCATGGGGTCTACTCCACTGTTCAAACGGTCGCTTGATAACGACGAGTTTAGGCCCGTTTGCACGCCTTCCCTCGCCGGCACTGAGGTATCCATCCTCTGTACTGTAAACGATGTTTGAAAATCTTCTGACATTTCCATATCATCTTTTGCTAGGTTTTGGTTCACCCCGAGTATTCTATTTCCTCGGTACCCGACGCATCTGACGTGCAGATATGCACGTCATTCCCCTGTCCGCCACCTGAGGAGACGCCCGATGCGGGACCCAGCAGGCCCGATACGAGATGTGTGTGTGTGTGTGTGTGTGTGTGTGTGTGTGTGTGTGTGTGTGTGTGTGTGTGTGTGAAAGTATGTGAACCGCTTATAACTTTTGAACGGCTTGACCGATTACATCGCGGTTGGTGCCATTCGAAAAGGCTTGACCAAACTTAGATTTTGAAAACTATTTGGACCGATTCAGATCAATAGATTTTGAGAAATCTTCAAAAAACTGAAAAAAAAATTTTTTTCAAATGTGATTTTTTTGGAATAACTTTTAAACGGCTTGATGGTTCAATTCCAAAAACTAATCAGCTTTTAACCTCAAAAAACCACGTTGATCGCCACCAGTCTGGTCAAAATCGGTTGATTCGTTCGAGAGATATCGTGAACGAAAGAAAACCGAAAAAAGTGTTTTTTTCGGAATAACTCCGAAATTCCTAGCGCGATCAATTCAAAATTTAAGATTCTTTGTGAGGCTTGAAAAATTGCGGCGAACGCTGCCAACCGCGTGAAAATCGGTTTATTCATTCAAAAGTTATTGCGGTTTAAAAATTCAAAAAATAGTGTCTTATCAAATCTCTATCAGACTTTTGAGTTCGAAGAGCTCAAAAGCATAGGAAAGCAATCTCTTTGAGCTCGGAGAGCTCAAAATAACCCATAAATTGTATTTTTAAGCTCGAAGAGCTCAAAAACGTCATTGGTGTAATTTTAAACGTCTAAGTATGGAATTAGCGGGAAGTTGCAGGGATGGCCTTCAGGGTCAACCGTTTTTCTAATTTTTTTTAATTAATTGCGAGCAATCCCGAATACTTTCTTCGTTCCTCTATAATTAATTCGTACCCTTAAGGCCCGCCACCCGACGAAGAGAGTCCCGGACCGGAGTAGCCGGAAATCGACGTGATCGGAGCAAAGCTCCTGGCCCCCAACAACAGGTAAAGCAGGTAGACCAGATTATTTATTTCCGACTTCGTCCTCGCTAACGCACGGGGACGAAAATACCCGTTATAGCACATAGAGATCTTAATGTTAATTTTTACTTTACTATATGAAAAATTTAGATATTAATATTTCGTAACTAAATTATTATATACGTAACTAAATTATTTAAGCGAATAAACTACAATTAAATAATGTATTTTAACAATCGACTAAAAATTTAATGAACAATTAGTCAATCATTGTTAATAATTACTTCTAATCATTTATTACTCTTAACACGTGTTTTAACTAAATTTATTTCAGGTTATAGTTTTAAAAAAATGTTGTTTAAGGTTTTTCCTTATTATTGTAAAATTATTATTTTTCTAAACTTAAGTTATTATCTTTTTATGATATGTCTATACAGTAGACCAAAAGATATTTTCCTTAATGAGTTTATAATTACGAAAATTTCCCAGTCTGGACTTTAGTGCCACAGTGCATTTACGAGTATCTTTAGATTTGAAGATTTCCAGATAATATCTTCCAATTTTCTTTCAATCGGCTACAAGTCCATTTACGTATCACAAAACTCCCATTTACTTGTTTGTTAAGCCTTCAAATCTTAAGTGCATTGAGGCTCCAGACTAAGTACTTAAGTAAGAGAAATGGATCCGAACGAAAAATTATGACGGTCTTCAATAGAAATAAATAAAAGAAAGAATTTATAAATAAAAATTAATATTAATAAAAATTAATATTAATAAATAAAAAAAAAATGTTTTACATAACAATTAAAATTATTTACCTGAAAAAACGTTTTTCTACTCGAAGCTTACTGATGATAATATTTCCAATGAGGATTATCAACATGCTCAAAATGTATGGAATAAGTTTAATGTAAAAAATTTGGGTGATTATTCAGATTTATATTTAAAGACTGATGTATTATTACTCGCAGATATTTTTGAGAATTTCCGTTTTAATTGCTACAAAACCTATGAGTTAGATCCCGCACATTATTATTCAGTTCCAGGATAAGCGTTTGATGCTATGTTGAAACATACTAGTGTTAAATAAGATTTGTTGCATGATACTGAAATGATACTATTTTTTGAAAAGGGAATTCGAGGCGGTGTTTTATAGTGTACCAATCGATATGCTAAAGTTAATAATAGGTTCATGGGTACAAATTTTAATAAAAATGATGTTGAATCGTACATCATGTATCATGATGTTAATAATCTTTATGGAGCTGCAATGTGTATATCATTGCCTTATGGATCATTCGAATGGGTTGAAGATCACGAATTTGCTGATGTGAATAATGTAAATAAATTTATCAATAGTAATGATAATGAGGTGGGATTTATTTTAGAAGTCGATCTAGATTGCCCACTCGAACTTCATGATCTCCATAAAGACTTACCTTTATGTCCCGAACATTTCATTCCACCAGGAAGCAAACAATCCAAATTAGCTACAACGCTTTACTCAAAGAAAAAATATGTGATACATTATAAGAATTTGAGGCAAAGTCTTGAGCTAGGTTTGAAGCTTGTAAAAATCCATCGAGTTCTACAATTTAAACAATTAGCATGGCTCAAACCATATATTAAAAAAAATACTGATTGTCGTAAATTAGCTAAGAATGATTTCGAAAAGGATTTTTACAAGCTTATGAATAATGCTGTTTTTGGTAAGACTATGGAAAATGTTAGGAAATATAAAGAAGTAAAAATGACCAGTAAATGGTTTGGGCGCTATGGAGCTAAAAATATGATTTCATCTCCTAACTTCCATAGCTTTATGATTTTTGATGAAAACTTAGTCATCATTGAGTTAAATAAAGTGAACGTATATTTTAATAAGCCGATATATATTGGTTTTAGTATTTTAGATTTATCAAAAACATATATTTATGATTTTCATTATAACTACATAAGAGAAAAGTTTAGTGGTGATAAATAAAAATTACTATATACAGATACCGATAGTTTAATATATCAATTTAATATACCTAATGTATATGAACATATCAAGCAAGATATAGATAGATTTGATACTTCAGACTATCCTCCTGATAATATTTACAATATACCATTGAAAAATAAAAAAGTATTAGGTCTCATGAAAGATGAGAACAACGGTAAAATTATGACTGACTTTGTTGATTTAAGAGCTAAGCTCTATGCTTATAAAGTTCCTGATTGTTCTAAGCCTGCAGATAGAATTAAAAAGAGAGCAAAAGGTGTTAAAGGTGCAGTTGTACGGAAAATTAAGTTTGATGATTATAAAGAGTGTCTAATGAATCATATTAACATTAGACGTCATCAATATATTATCAAAAGTAGCAAGCATAAAGTAGAAACAATTAAACAAGAAAAATTAGCATTAAGTTGGGAGGATAATAAAAGAAAGTTAATCGATGATTCAACCGATACTTTACCCTGGGGGTATAAAGAAACTCCTAATAAACGAGCTAGATATAATTAGGAATCTTATAATGTGTATAGATCTATTCAATATTTATATTTTACGCTAATAAATGTAATTAGGTTAAGGATTTTTCAATAAAAGAACAAAACTTGAAATTATTTTTTTGTTTAACAATTTATTTATCCGTTACATATGAGATTTATCCATTATATATGAGATTTATTCATTACATATCAGATTTATTAACCCAGCTGTTATGTGAATTGTCGAAACCTAACCACTTAACATAAGCCTTGTTCCCACGTTCCTTGATAATTTTCTCAACTAAATATATATCATCATATTTTACTTTGCTAAGTTCTTCGGTATAGAAGCCTCCCTGAATCGGTTGATCCTGGTAGTCAACCAATTTATAAGTTGTAGGATTTGTATTTTGCACAGTCTTGATAGTAAAAATTTCCGTTGTCCAGTTTGGTGTGTATCCTTTCTCGAATATATGTTTATACTTGCTTATACGAACTTTATCTCCAACTTTAAATTTAGTTTTCAGCATGGGAGTTTTCTTTTTAAGAGGTTCATATATCATTCGCAGTACTTGTTTTTCTTTACTAGCAGTTACATCGACTGGTTTCATTTTGATTGTTCGATGTTTAGTGTTATTATAAGTATCCACCAAATCAGGAAGCATGTCAACCCATTTATAAGTACCTCGACTGGTAAATTGCTGCCACATTTTATTTTGAGTGTTCGATTGAATCGTTCACGAATTGAAGCTTTTAAATTGCTGAATGTTGAGTACATGCTAATTTTGTATTGTTTCATAACGTTTTTGAATTCTTTGTTATAAAACTCTTTCCCATTATCAACATGTAGATTGTGTGGTTTGCGGTCTTTTTGAAGTACACTTTTCATTGCATTTTTAACATCATCAGCACTTTTACTTTTAATGGGGACCACACATGCATACTTTGAAAAAATATCTATTATTGTAAGCAAATATTTGTTCCCATTATTTAATTTAGAATATGGAATCATCTCAACCAAGTCAGCTTGCCATGTTTCATCAATCCTACGTATGTCAACATGACGACGGGGATAATTTCTTCGAGCTAAACGATGAAGCTCTCTAGCAATAACTTCTTTTTTATCAACCATTTTTAGCAATTTCAGATATCTTTTTTGCGTTTTCTTTTATCCTTTCCTCATCACGCAACAATGACCTTACTAATGAACTAAGACGACTTTCCAATTTATTTATCTTATTTTCTTGATTATTAGTAATATTATTCAATGTGTTCACTTTAGCTTCCAATTCGTGAATGATGTTATTTATTACGGTAATTGATTTAAAAGACTTATCATTCCCAGCTCCTATTGTAACATCAACCACATCAACATCTTTGAGATCCCCTGATTCAAGATCAGCAATACGTTTTTTATTTTGATGTATTATAGTTTTAAGCTTTGCTATCTCCCGATTGACAATTGAATGCATGCTAGATAATATAACAACATCATTTTTATCTATAGGTTCAGCAACATTACACATTCTTTTTCCTTCCAAATCAAAATTGCCATCACTAGTTAACGTAAAACCAACTCCTGGTGCGCCCGGAATACCTTTATTATACTGAATGTCATTTTTAGATGATGATGTACGCCCAAATATATCAATCATCATTTTTATGATCCGCTTGACTTGACGGTTCACTTGTAAATGATGATATTATAGAGAAAACTTTAATAAATAATCTGAGCCTAGCGCAATTCCTCAATAATTGATATTATTTCGTTAGAGTGACTAGAATTACCGGCTGCTTGAGATGCCATAAGTAATCGTAATCTATCAACAAGCTCATTAGGATCATCCCAGTAAACATAATCAATATTTTTCCGTTTTCTTGAAGCAGTCATAAAGTTAGGTAACCCATGACCCTCTATTGACGACTGAGTTAGCTTGGATATATATTTGCTATATTTGATAGACTTTTCAGTGTAAAGACTTCGGTCCGGCTCGTAATGCTTTCTATGTGTATTCGTTAATAGCACTAGATCTTTGTAAACTTTCAAATCGCTTTCATTTATAAGACGCTCTAGAGGATCACTCTTGAATATCAACTCAATCAGTCCTGGAGTTAATGAAATAGTTTTGTTTTTCACAATCAAAGTATTATTTTCATGAAACTGCACTGGTGAATCACCCATAAAAAGCTGTTGGCCTCTTCGTCGAATCCCAAATCTAGTGTCTTGTCCTCTAGGATTTTTGTGTCTCATCAACGCTGATACATATTGTGATACAGAATCTCGCTCTTTTATGGGTGTACTGGTCATTCCTGGAGACAATGGGTGCGTAATAGTTTTATTTATTATGCTTGATTGATCTAAATCAGAATGTTCAGTTGATAATTGAGGGGTATCACTGTAGAACGTTTGATATTCACTTATTTCAGGTTTCTTCAGAGAATAATTTTGTGAGTCCTCTTTCACCTCCTGTTTAATTTCATATTTTATAGCTTTAGAGTTTTCAACTAAAGCTTGTAATGGTGTTACGATTGGTTTAAATGCTTCATTTGCTGCTTGTTCAGAAGAATCCCTCCCAATTTTCAATATTTTACATTTTCGTCTGATTGCATCACTAACTTTAGATATTTGATTCAACATCTCAGTCTGTTGGGGAATATTTTTATATGCCATGTTTTCACACTTGAATGCATGATACAACTGTCCAATTTCATATATAACAATCTAATTTATACTTATGAAGCAGTCAAAACCTTTTCTATAACGACCATTATTTACTTCACTATCTTTATCAACCACCACAAATCCATGCTTATCATCACTGTTTTTATCATTCCAACATGCTGAACATAAGCTTCTGAATTCATTATAAGGCATATCAGTATTCACATGATCATCGTAAATATGTTTTAAGTTCATTTCATCTTGACGAAAAAGTACTAAAAAGTTGGTATTATCTCTAATCAAATGTTTTGGAATTTTCGAATAGGTTTGCGATAGATAGAAACTGTCGATATTTTTATGTCGCCCCATACAAAAATAAGCTCTGATATGATCCTGTTTCTCACAAGCTACATCATCGAATATCATGAGTGAGCTCGATTGAGCCTCATCCGGATTGATAACTGATTCATGATCACTGAATGGATGATAACCTACACCCTCCACAGGTTTTAATATAGATTCCAAAAACTTATACTTTGGTTGGTTTAAAGATTTAGAATAAACATAAATGTTCTCGAATCTCAAACCATTAGGATGAGTGACTAGAGCTAAAAGAGCGTTAGTCTTTCCGCAATTTGATGGCCCACAGATAATTGCTCTAACAGTATTTGGTAAGAGCGCTCCATGTCGCTTTGGAACTTTTTTTTCATCACCTTGTACAATCGCATCAAAATTTATAACAGGTAATTTAGCACTTTGTTTTTCAAACTTCATCTTGATTATCTATAGATACTAATTAATGCTACCAAGGTGACATTCAAATCATAACTCATCAATTTGACTATAAATATCCCGTATTTATACAATTTGAGTCAGTGATTGATTAAGCATGGTGAAGAACAGAGGTGCTGTTAAAGCTAAAATTAAGCGTGGTAGGGGTATTGTTAATGGTATTATCAATAAACTACCAATAGAATTACATGTACCAGGATATCAGTATTGTGGGCCTGGCACAAAATTATCAAAGAGATTAGCTCGAGGAGATCCAGGAATAAACCCGCTAGATAAAGCGTGTAAAGAGCATGATATTGCTTATTCAAAAAGTAAGGGTAATATGCAGGCGCGTCATGAAGCTGATAAGAAGCTGGCAGAACAGGCTGCACTACGTCTTCACGCAAAAGATGCTAGTATTGGTGAGAAAGCTGTCGCTTGGGGTGTTAACAAGACGATGCGAATTAAGAGAAGTCTGGGTATGGGCTTACATATAAAAAATAAAAATTTAAAGAAAAAAACAAAATGTAACGGCGATGGAATGAAAAGAAGACTTGAAAAAAAGAATGTAAAGAAAAAAATCAGAGGCCGTAACCTGAATAAGTCTGTATCAGTACGAAAAATTATTAGTTCAGCTAAAAAATCGATGTCAAAAAGTATTGAACCGATTAAATCAGCTTTACATGCAGCTCGAAAAGCTGTTAAGGATGCTGGTGGTAAAAAAAATGTTAAATTACCACGGATATTACCAGTACCATCAAAAATTGGTGGGGTTCTACCATTTCTAATCCCAGCTTTTGCAGCACTTAGTGCTGTAGGTGGTTTAAGTGGAGGTGTGGCGGCAATCGTTCGTACTGTAAATGCAGCTAAATCAGCTAAACGAGAGCTGGAGGAAAGTAAACGTCATAATAAGACTATGGAAGCAATAGCTTTAGGTAAAGGGTTATACTTGACACCGTATAAACAGGGCATGGGATTGTATTTGAGACCTAATCCAAAAAACTAATAACGCTACCACATCGAGCACTCTCGAATTATGATTTAATAAAATATGCAAAGGATTTAAAAATCCCATATTTTCGAGGTGTCTTCATGAGAAATGATTTACCAAAGTCTAGACCATGGACGAATGAATCTGCAATCATAAATCTGGATGATAAAAATGGGAATGGGACACATTGGGTTGCCTATAAGAAAAATAATAATGATGTTAATTATTTCGATAGCTTTGGGAATCTTCAACCACCTAGTGATCTCATGAAATATCTTGATGTGAGTAGCGTTAAGTATAACCATCAAAAATACCAAGATTACAATACAGTTATATGTGGCCACTTATGTCTTAAATTTTTGAGTGATCAACTATAAATTCACATGTTAAGTTTAATCAGCTATCAGTCATGGATGAGTCATTGTCGTTGACACTATCAGGAAATAACTCTGTATTGGAGGCTCAATATTTTCCACCAATTGAGTTATCACCTACAAAAACTTATGTTTTGGGATTAGTGGAACTGTTAACGTATAATTCAATACCTAATATTGATGAAGGTGCTAAGAAAATTTATATTGGAAGTGACCTTAAAAGGACCGATAAAGTAATAACGATACCAACTGGGAGCTATGAGTTGAAGGATGTTGAGGAATATATATTAAAACATAAGCCAGAAGACGTCGAATTCAGTTTAAAAGCGAACAATAATGAATTGCGAAGTGAAATAAAATGTAATAAGACTATTAATTTTAAACCAAGAGATTCAATTGCATCATTATTAGGATTTAAAAATCGTGAACTAAAACCGGATATTATTCATCAATCTGATTCACCAATCAAAATTCTGAAAATTAATGCCTTGAGGATTGAATGTAATATTACAACTGGTGCATACATAAATAGTCAAAAAGTTCATACAATCCACAAGTTTTTTCCGAGTGTTGGACCGGGATATAAGATCATTGAGGTTCCATCACACGTTATTTACCTCCCAATCGCCGTCAAGTCCATACATACTCTTCAACTAAAGATTGTTGATCAGGATGGTGAATTAGTTAATTTCAGAGGTGAAACGATTACAATCAGACTGCATATTAAGTCTATAAGCAATGGGAATAGTATTTGATAAGAAGGTTGGTGGTAGCTATATAACCTCATCACCATGTCGGAAAGCAGTCAGTCATCACTCAACATCTCAAGTGTTGACAGCTCAGAACGCACAGTTCCTCAAAAGCCTTGGATTAAAATTACGTGGAAAATCGGCAAAATAAAGAAGATCAATTTGTGCTGCGTTGTATCACCATGGCGGAAATCTTAGATATTCAAAAACCAATAATCTTCGATGAATCAGTTTCTCACTATGAAGTTCATTCTCATTTACCATATACATCATCATCATTAAATAATAGTGATGAAATTAGAATCAGTATTCAACATCAAGATCTGTGTATTTTACCAAGCAAAAGTTCATTACACATCTGTGGGAGATTTGTTAAAGAAGATAACACAGCTGTAACAGAATCTATGGAATTAGTCAACATGGCTATTTGTCATATGTTTGAGGAGATACGCTATGAACTGAATGCTGTAGAGATTGATAGATGTAAAAATGTTGGTATTACAAGCCTTATGAAAAATTATGTATCGCAAAGTCCAGGACGAGGAAATATTATAGAGAACGCGGGTTGGCTAACACAAGCAGCTAATAAATTAACTGATGCTGAAGGTTATTTTGATATATCTATACCGCTAAGTTTCATATTTGGATTCGCTGAAGATTACAATCACATCATAATTAATGCTAAACATGAATTGATACTTATAAGATCAAATGCTGATACAAATGCATACATTCATAAGCCTGCAAATACTCAAGCTGTTGGTGATAAAGTAAAAATTGTGCTCAATAAAGTGGAGTGGAACGTTCCATACATCACCATGTCTGATAAGCAGAAAATTCAAACATTAAACTTCATCTCTCATGATCCAGCGATCCCATTGAGTTTCCGAACCTGGCAATTATATGAGTACCCACTGCTACCAAAAACTACCAAGCATGTTTGGCCAATTAAGACTTCTACTCAGCTGGAAAAACCACGATACGTAATTTTAGGATTTCAAACCGCAAGAAAAAACGTTGCAACAAAAGATGCAAGCAAATTCGATCATTGTAATATTAGAGATGTGAAGCTATTTCTTAATTCTCAGAGTTATCCTTATGGAAATTTGAATATTAATATAAGTAGAAATCAGTATGCATTGATATATGATATGTTTACTAATTTTCAAGTTTCATACTATAATAAAGATCCAGAGCCTCTATTAACGAAAGCTGAATTTTTAACTGACGCACCACTCTACATTATAGATTGCTCAAAGCAAAATGAATCAATCAAATCAGGACCTGTTGATATACGAATTGAATTTGAATCGGAAAATCAGTTTCCTGATAGTACAGCTGCATACTGTCTAATATTACATGATCGTATTATTGAATATAATCCTATAAGTAGTAATGTAAGGAAAATAACATAAATTTGTATTGAAATGCAAATAAAATAAACAATTTAAAATTTAATAAACGTTTATTATTTAATTTATCCCATATTACATAAGTATTTATTTATTATAATTATTATTTAACGCTAATTATGATAGATCAAATTATTTTTTTCGTCTACATTTATAACAATTTTGCTTGATTAGGTAGAGCCAGATGCCGCAAACATCTTGATCAGGTTTTTCTTCTTCAATTCGATAATGCTCCATGCAGTATTTATACCCCTCAATCAATTTATTCTTTTGTAGATGACCTGGTAGCTTATCCCAAATATCTTTGATTTGCTTCGGAGCTACTTTGAGGAGAAATTTCTCATCTAAGCATGTGATATCGATAGCATGCATTCTGTATAAGCTTTTGAGATTATAAAAAATTTCAATGGACTTTTCATATGAAGCTCCAGCACCCCAAAATTCTATGATCCATCGTTTAAATCGTTGAGCAGTTTCGTACGCGCAAGCGTAATTGAAATTCATTGAATGATGACACCGATTCTCACAGCGATAAATTTTATAAGACATAACAGCTTCAGGAGAATACAAACGCATATTTTCGATATTAATAATTGGAAGCGTGGTATCAGTCATCAGATTGAGCCAATTTACCTTCCACACACCATGCACATAAATAGTACACGCATTATCTGTTAAGCTTTTTATAACATTTTTTCGCATATCATATGGTGTAGCACCAGTATCCCATTGTATTCCATGTTTGTAACCCTTATAATCGGTGGTTTCTGAAACCCACTCTTCATTAGGGTTATCAAACGGTGGTTTAAAGAAGTAATATCGGCACTCATATGCTCCTCTATGAATAATGTCACCAGAAATATTAATCGCACAAAGTTCTTTAACTATAAACTCTCCACCACGTATCTCAAACCCTGTGATATCCATGATGATCTCCATCATGTCTATTTCTCTGCTAATCGTTTTTTCAATAGCTCCAATTTTGAAATCTGTTTGATAATTTCCTGTTGAGTCATATGCTCCTTCAGTGCAGATAATTTTATAATGTCCGTAATAACTTGAGCAAATTCACGAGCTTGATGAATGAAGATGCTAGCAGTTGAATAAATAGTGAATAATTCAAAAGAGTCTGAATGTTCTGAGTCGTTGTCAACATTAATTCTGTAATCTGAATAGACTAAATCGTTAATAGCATCATATACACAACTGCGAGACTTAAGAATATCCTTTTCATGATTTCTCAAATGTCTGAGTAATTCGATAAGCTCATCAAGGATGTCTATGAGTTGGAGTGTGCTGGGACAAACAGTCAAGTCTCTGAGAACATCCAACAAGTCGTGGTTTTCAATGAGAAATTCGATACCAAACACTTTAAAAAACTGATCTACAAACATAGTACCATCCGTTGAACGACTTCACTCGAAAAAAAATTTTTAGAACTGTAGATATGCGGTGAGTATTGTTGGGTCTTATAGCCCGAATCCCCACCAAAAATAGATGAAAATTGGGGGTATTTGTTACTAAAAATGAGTCACAAAGCTGATAAGCTGATCAACAATTTGATAAAATAACTAATTTTTAAAATAAATGATGATTATTTGTAAAAGTATGCTGATCAATATAATAGATTAAATAAATTTTTGGAGAGAAAGTTACTGACTCATAAAGATAAGAAAATTTTTCAGATAACAATTGTTCATAAGATAAGAAAATTTATTAGATAACAATTGTTCATAAGATAAAAATATTAATCTATATACATATAAGTGAAATACCACTGACTCATCACCAGATCGCCGAAACTATTGGACCGATTCATTCAAAATTTTGCATAGGTACTCCTTTTTCACCGTAGATAATAGATAAGAACCGATATTACGGAATTCCTATCGGAAATGGATTTTCACTTATTGACCCCCGCTCATAAAAGAAATGGTCCGTTGCTATGGTTATCGTTGCTATAGTTACCGTTCCTATGGTTACCGTTGCTATGGTTACCGTTTCTATGGTTACCGTTGCTATGGTTACCGTTGCTATGGTTACCGTTGCTATGGTTACCGTTGATATGGTAACCATTACCATGGTAACCATTACCATGGTTACCATTACCAAGGTTACCATTACCATGGTTACCGTTGCCATGGTAACCGTTACCATGGTTAGCGTTGCCATAGTAACCGTTGCCATGGTAACCGTTACTATGGTCACAGTCACCATGGTTAATGTTACCATAATAACTGTCAAAATAAATAAATTGTAATAACAAATTCGGTTGTCAACTAAATTCAGAGGAATGATTAGAATAAAGGTAGAAAGTTACTAAATACTAATATTCTTACGTTAGGCAAATACATTTTGATTTCAAATTTGATCGATTGTTTGATGGGATAGTAGGAATTCATAATCGTACTTTTTTTAAGAAAGACTAGATAAATCATTAATAACTGAAATAGCTAATATGTATTGTAATGATCATAAAGGATGAACTCCATTATATCATAACACAACTAAATAAAACATAAATTTATTAGGTTGATATTGTTAAATAATTATATTGATTTTAATGATTAAAATTGAAATGGTAAATTGTATCTGATTTATCTTCTCTAAAATTTCACAACAATATCGTTAAATTATAAAAAACAGTCAATTTAGGTTAATTCTTAATAAAATGAATGTTAACAAATATATTTTTTAATACCACTTAATTTGTGACGAATTTCTCAATAACAAAGATTAGAAATATTCATTTTTATATTTATAAGCAGAAATAAATTTATTCATCAACTTATCAATGTTAATTTTCAGTCAAATTAATATAATAACATTGCTGTTTATATTCTCAATTAATATGAGATTAATCTCATATTCTTGATTACTAATATTCATATTTTTATAAAAAATGGCGCTGAGATAATAAATAATAATCTGAATCAACAATCTTAATAACGTTATTGAAGTTGACGCTTAAACAAAAGAACAATAACATATTTATTTATGTAATTTCTTGATAAATTCAGAGCTGTAAAAACAATTATTTTATAGATAAAAATGCGATATAATTTCGTTAAGATTGTTGAAATTAATTATTTTGTTTATATTTTTCGTCTAGGAAACAATAAAATTTTATTGCATGCCCAGCGAAGCGGGCGGGTATCAGCTAGTAATAACATAACCCCCACCAATAACCCCACCGAAATTAAAAAACAACCTCTCCCCACCTCACATAGGGCCCAAAAGCGCCCTCCAAATTCACGCTCAGAGATGTCGGTAACAAATAATCACCCGTCGATATACCCGATAACGCTAGATAAGTTACCGACAGAGGGTACACAACTCGTCATAGTTACGGGTGGTGGCCGCTAGGTGGCGCTCGGGGTTGGCCTCTAACCCCCCCCCTGTTTAACTACTAGCGACCTCTTAAAAAATTTTTTTTAAGCTGTCCTTTGGAGAGGGCTCTTAAAACATCAAAAACTAACATTTTTTCACTCGAGACTAAAAAAAAAAAATAGTCGTTTTTTTGGGCCACCCTAATATATATATAATATGTATATCCCATGTCCCATGGCTAAGCGGTATAATGCTTGTCATGCTTGCTTGGGACTGGTGAGGCGTGGGTTCGAATCCCGGTGTGAGCTGAAATTTAATTTTCAGTGAACATCGGTGCTCGTAACTCACGCCGGGCTGTACAGGTTTGGGTTTTTCGATGGTTTCCCCAAGCCCTGTGCTACCGGTGGGGCACAGGCAAATGCGTGCAGTTTCCCCAAAGTCGGCCCATCGCCGCATTACTCTCCAAGCTGAAAAAGTATGTAATACCGCCAAAACTTATTCTGCCAAAACTTAATGTACCGATCAGCCTGGAGTCCCCTTCCGGTCTCGGCCGGACCTCCATTGAGACAGAAGTCTGAAAAGCGGGGTTAAAATAAAAAAAAAAAATATATATATATATATATATATATATATATATATATATATATATATATATATATATATATATATAATTACTTTGAAGGGAGATAAGTAAAGGGGGGGGAGGTATACAATTACAACGGCACATAAAAAAAAGTGGAATGTACTTTGGGCCGGACCTACCTTCTGACATGTAATTTGACTTGCTGAATCCGAATTTTAAGTCCGTTTGGCCTGGTCACCCTCCAGTCTTGAGTAAAATGCAAAAAACCTCAAAAAATTGCAAAAAACTAGTCACAGCAATGAAAAAATATTTGTGGACCCGGATCACGTATGATTTTTATGTATTCCAAATTACTGAATCTAAATCTAAAACTAAATCTAAATCTAAATCTTAATCTAAGTTAATTAGCCTGGTGAGCCCGATGAGCCATCCAAATTTAAAAAAAAAAAAAAAAAACGAAAATCCCAAAAAAATTGCAATAAATCATGAAAAATTGAAGTTTTCGAAATAAAAATTTTTTAACTTTCCGCTAAAAAAATTGAAAATTTTCGAAGATCGGGAAGTTATTAGTTTTATCCCATTTTTCGAAAATCGAGTTTTCATCAGATCTCGAAGTTTTGAGGTCCTAGGAAGCATTCCTGACTATTTTCGCGATGTCTGTATACATATATGTCTGTATGGTGTGTGTGTGCGTGTGTGTGTGTGTGTGCGTGTGTGTGTGCGTGCGTGCGTGTATGTCTGTATGGTGTGTGTGTGTGTGTGTGTGTGTGTGTGTGCGTGTGTGTGTGTGTGTGTGTGTGTGTGTGTGTGTGTGTGTGTGTATGTAAACCTCTCATAACTTTCGAACGGCTTGACCGATTTGAACGAAAATGGCGGCAATCGAAAGAGTTTCTTTGCTCTTACATATATTCCATGTTTGTAGTGACTATTTGAGGTAATTTGTACTAGTAGATTTTGAGAAATCTCAAAAATAAAAAATTTAAAAAACTGTTTTTTTTTATAACTTTTTAACGGCTTTACTGATCGATTCTTAAAACTAATCGGCTCATAAGCTTCAAAAACTGCATTGATCGCCGTCAATGCGATTGAAATCGGTTCATTCGTTCGTGAAATATCGTGAACGAAAAATTTGGAAAAAAGTGTTTTTCTTACATAACTCCGACATTTCTTTCTGGATTGTTTTTTACTCTAGAAAATAATTTCTAGTGCTTAAAAAATCACGTCGATCGCCGCAAAGATCGTGAAAATCGCTGATTGGTTCGAGAGATATCGTTGACGGAAAATTTGAGAACAATTGTTTTTTTGACATCACTCCGACATTTCTCTTCGGATCATTTTATTTTGTAATGATAACTATACGAGCTCAAAAGATCACGTCGATTTTATCTAAGAACGTCGAAATCGGTCGATTGGTTCGTGAGTTATCGTAGTTGAAGAAATTCGGAAAAAGTGAATTTTTCAAATTTCTCCAAAATTTTTGCTCTGATCAATTCGTGTTTAGTAGTAAATCATAGAAATCATAAAAAGTAATGTTATTTTGAAAATTTTAAGAATAGTTCTTCTAACCCGTTATCACCTATTCGGTCATTTTTATGCTAGTATAAATCTAATTTCAAGTGGATGGAAATTTCCATCTTCACTAACGATTTGAGACAATTCGTCTTCGGATAGTTCGGTCGATGGGTAACCATCGAACTTGAACACTAGTTAGCTGGTGAAAGCTAGTATCTGTTCGACTATATGTTAAGTATTAACGATGGAAAGCTACTGAGAATAAAGGGCAACTTTTTGAAAAAAATCCATGAAAAATTAACCAAGCCAGGAATCGAACCTGGATCTCCCCGATTACATGTCAGGATGCTTTTACCAGTTAAGCTACCGGGTCATTCTCCACTTACTTTCTCTCAGTATACACTTAACTCTCAGTAGTTGTCAATACTATGCTACCTCCTCCCTTTAAACTCCATACTACGATATAAACTGTAGTACTTCTGTTTCCATTTTCTAGGCGCTTTTATATTTTTAAACTTTTTATTATATAAACTTTTTAAGCTTGGAGAGCTCAAAATAACATATAAATTATATTCTTGAGCTCGAAGAACTCATAAACGTCATAAGTACAATTAAAAGCGCCTAGGTACGGAATTAGCGAGCAGTTACACGGATGGCCTTCAGGGTCAACTGTTTTCCTAATATTTTGGACTCAGATTGAGTATGATTTTCATGTGTTTTCTTCCACTGAATTTGAATCTAAAGTTTTCTTGCTTTGTTAACGTTTTAAAATAAAAAAAATCTCAAAAAACCAAAACAATCGGGAAAATTGCAGTTACCCTGGCGGATTCGTGGTCACGATAAAATGATCGTCAAACGACGGTGAATGCACCGTAAATTCACAGTGTTGATAAATGATCGTCGCTTGACTATCGAACGACCGTCGTTTGACAGTGCCTGACGAGTATCGTTGTGGAAATTTTTCACTGTTACTTTATAATTTTTATTCTGTATAGTTATTATACTTCACTCGTCGAAAAACAAAATTTTTACTTGGTTATCCCAATTTTTTATCTAAGCAAAAATCGTAGATCATCAATCGATCGTCTGTCATTTAACAGTCATTCGAAAAGATATAAATTGTCAAAAAACCGTAACTCGGTGGTGGATGCACAGTGGTCTGTAAGTGAAACCACCGTGAAACGAGCGTATAATGTCGGTAAGTTAGAAATTTTTAAAAGTCAACGATAAGTAAGTGCTGACTATGTTTTTTTTATTATTTCATTAAAAATTCTCAAAGTAAATAAAAAGATAGGCAAATGAGAATTTTCAGTAAATACTCGGGATGAAAAATTTGAAAAAAAAATTAAATTATTGTAATTTTGTTTATTTCAAAGTAAAATCATAAAAAATTAATCAGATTACATACAATCAACAGAGATCCATCATTTCAATACTTTTCAGAAGAGTTTATGACCTACAGCAAGTGTTGAATTTTTTTCATAGTTTTAAATGAAGAACCATAATACTTTTTGTTTATGACAAATGTAATAATAACCATTGTTTCTTTGAATCGGGAAATATTTTTTTCAACAGTTCATTAGTTAATAAATTATAATTCATTTTTAGCTCAACTTTTAACATATTTTCTATACCTCTAATATTTTCACTGTAATTCTACAAATTCGGATCTATTATTAAGGATTTGAGTTTTTTATTAGACGAAAATTTTAATTTAAAAATTACGGCAAAATTATATACTCGATTTTTATATACTATACTCGATTTTTACTTTTATACCGTTTCTTTGGTTTTTACAAGGCTGAGTAGATGGTAACTGTCGCATTCAGCGAGTGCGCCACCATCCTGTCTTTATACTGTCCTGTTTTTATACTACGTTTGGACCCCAGCACATCCCTTTTCACTCCTGTATTTCACTGCCATAATTAACCTTATTTTTTTCGCACATTTATTCTCAACTTTTTATTATCACTGCGGCTGTGGACTGACTTGTGCTTTCTGTACTGCATTTACCCTATTACTCACCCCTTTCTATCGGTTGTTGGAATAGTGGCGATGGGGAAACCACAGAGAAAACTCATGCCAGTACAGTTCGGCTACCGGAGCGACCCCCGACGGTTGGTGTTGGAACTATTCGAACAACAGTCGGGGCCCGAACCCTCGCCTCACTGCATGATGTGCGAGCGAACTAACGGGATAATGACTTAGCCCGCTCGGCCATCATGCCACCTACGGCAAAATTATTTATTATCAAGGAAAATTATTGTGAGATATTTTTTTTTTTTTAATTAAATTTTAAACAATTTCTTTTCCAGAACTTTTTTTATACAATTAATAATTTCACCGTAATTTCAAAATCAAGATTTTCATAATTATCAAAAATTTGAATCATTAATTACGATTATTATTTTGAATTTATGGAAGAAATATAAATTTATTTAAGCTATTTTTATCTGTAAAATGAAAAAAAAATGACTAAGTTTTGACACCTTATGAGGTGACTAAATAAAATTTTTGGACAGTGTATCAGATAGCTTAACTGGTAGAGCGTTAAAGACAATGTCTGAGAGCTTGTCTGAACATGTACAAGACACCTGACTCAAATTACACCAAATACTATAGTAACCTCACACTCTTAAACTTAGCTAAAATAGAGCGTATCTACAACCATATCATACGTCTATGCCGCAATCACTTAGCTAGTGCCTCCTCCTCCACAATAAACAGCTTAATATCTGGTCCATTTTACCCACAACCAGCATATTTTCAAATAGCAATGAAGTCGGGATTCGCTCTTCCCGAAATATTCACTTACTTGGACAGTCTGGGCTACATACAAGACTCAAACAGTATACCCCTAATATACCACGTCAAAAGAGGTTCCAACACAAAAGCTATTACTTATGACCCAAAAGCATTATCATTCTTAGACCTGAAATACTGCACCTCAATACCCCTCAAAGATACAACAAATAAACCTCATTCCCGCAAAGAGTATTGGTGGCTCACCTAATCACAAGTTCTTTTTCTTTAATTGTTTTGTTGTTCTCTTTTAATAGCTTCCTCTTTCTTTTTTGTCTTCTTGTTCTATTCTATTATTATGTTATATTTTTTCATTTTAATTGTTGTTGATTTAATGTCTCTCATGTGCTATTCTAATAACGTAAGCCTTTTTTATGAAAATTAAATTTCTTTTTTAGGCTAACTAGTATAAATCATGTATTAACACTTTATGTATTTAACACAATAAGAATAAGAAAAACTATATTATTTACTTCACTATGTACAGCCCCTGAGGCTTATCAAGTTTTAAGAAATATCATTTATGTTATCCTCTATGAGAGCCCGTATGGGCCAGGTAGACAATTTATTTTAAGTAACAGGTCTTACGTTTATACCTGTGTATTATGTTTATATCTATGTATCAATGATTTAAATAAATAAACGCTTGAATAAAAAAAAAAAACTGGTAGAGCGTTGGACGCGCAACTAAACAATCCGGGTTCGAGTCCCGGTCTGAACTGTCAGAAATATTATTTTTATTTTATTGTTTGTGACAGTAGCGTGAATTTTCCGTGACTTGACAGTATATTGAGCGTACAGTGTCAGTCAGATTCACTTGCATACATTCATCTTTTCTGCACTCACAGTCGGTACATCAACTGTCTTAAAACAGACGTTTATTACTCACTTCTCTATTACTTGGAAGTGCATAACTAATGTTTGCATCGTGAAATCACCGTACATATTTGATAAATTTATAGTAGACGTCTTTCACAATGTTATCCGATGCTGACTGACAAATCGCTCAATAAAAACGAATCTCATACGGTGAAACGACCTTGAATTAACCGTGCTTTCACCGCGTTGCTGAAACCGCCAGGGTACAAATATAAAAAAAAAATCTATAAAACATGATTAAATACTGTATTTTTTGTATTTTTTATGCATGAAATACAAGTTAAGAATTCGAAAATATAAAAAAATGTAATATCTATAAAAAATTACGTATAACTAGAATAAAGAGAACGATTTTCTCATATTTCAAACTGTTCTTCGTTGGTATCGAACTCTTTTGTTCTCAAACGATCTACGCAGTGGATTTTTCTTCCGTTTGTTATTATCTTTTGGTGTATCCCTTTTAAGTGTCCAGCAAAAATTTGCCATTGTATTAATATTTCAATTTCCTTAATAGCTAGTATTCATTTCACTTATGTTTTGATGGAATCGTTCTCCCTGTTCTTTACTGTAGTCTCCAAGATTTTAAGGGAAGTGGTCAATGTGAGAATTGGTGACAAATTACAAAAATTTAAGTTGCTTAATGAATCTCAAACTACACCATGGATTCCCAAATTGACCACTTTCCTTAAAATCTTGGAGACTACAGTGAAGAACAGGGAGAACGATTCCATCAAAACATAAGTGAAATGGAGACTAGGTATCAAGAAAATGGAATTTTAATACGATGGAAAATTTTTGCTGGACACTTGAAAGGGACACACTAAAAGATAATAAACGGAAGAAAAATTCACTGCGTAGATCGTTTGAAAGCTAAAGAGTTCGATACCAACGAAGAACAGTTTGAAATACGAGAAAATCGTTCTCTTTATTCTAGTTATACGTCATTTTTTATAGATATTAAAATTTTTTATATTTTCAAATTCTTAACTTATATTTTATGCGTGAAAAAAATTCAAGAAAAGTATTTAATCATGTTTTATAGATTTTTTTTTCATATTTATAACTGCAATTTTCCCGATTTTTTTTGGTTTTTTGAGATTTTTTTTAATTATAAAACGTTAACGGAGCAAGAAAACTTCAGATTCAAATCCAGCGGAACAAGATACATGAAAATCATACTCAATCTGAGTCCAAAAAATTTTTATTTCGAAAACTTTAATTTTTCATGATTTATTGCAATTTTTTTGAATCTTTCGTTTTTTTTTTTTTTTTTTTTTTTCAAATTTGGACGGCTCACCGGGCTAATTAACTTTTAGATTTAGATTCAGTAATTTGAAATACATAAAAATCATACGTGATTCGGGTCCACAAAAATTTTTTCATTTCTGTGACTGCAGTTTTTTGCCCTATTTCAAGGTTTATTGCATTTTACTCAAAACTGGAGGGTGACCGGGCCAAACAGACTTGAAATTCGGATTCAGCGGGTAGAAAAACATGTCGGTAGGTAGGTTCGGTCCAAAGTACATTCCACTTTTTTTTTTGTGTGCCGGTGTAATTAAAATCTAATAATTTCTGTCGTTTCCTGGCCCTTTTCTCCTCAAATGACCTGTGCAACGGATTTCTACTACGCTTTTATCTTCTTTGTTGAGTTTCTCTTTGTAGCATCCAGCAGTAATCTGCAAACATATTTACTCCCTACTGCCCCTGAAATCACCGTTCAAATTCTTTGAGATCTTGATGAAATCTCTCTCCTTGCTCTTCACTATAGTCTTCGTTGTTCTCCGAAAAGTAGTTGAGATGCGAAGCAAAAAAGTTAAGTTTCAAATTCGTTAGGCAACCTGAACGCTAAAAGTTTGCGATCATATTGGCCACAATATTTTCGTAATCAGCATTTTTGAGGTTACCTAAAAACTTGGTACACACTTCCTTGAAACTTAGACATGATGCCTTTTCTTGTTCATCCATCACTCTAACAAATGTTTCATCTTTGAATATCGTTTGGATTTCCGGTCCATCAAAGATGCCTTCTCTCAATTTCGCATCTGATTTGTGCTTAAACACTTGACGCAGGTAAGTACAGCACTCTCTTTTTTTATCAAGAGCTTTCACAAACTGTTTTATTAACCCAAGTTTAATATGAAGAGGAGGAATGAGAATTTTGGCTGGATCAACAAGCGGTTTTCTTATTATATTATGTGATCCAACCCTAAATGAAGATCTTGAAGGTCAAACTTTTTTGACGTAGTGATTTTTGCGATCTCTAATGTCAAACATACACAAATAGCATGGATACTTCATGAATCCAGATTGTTGTCCCAGGATCATGGACAAAATCTTAAAATCACCACATACTTGCTATTTATGTTCTTCATACTTAATTTTTTTCAGGACAGTTTCTAGATTAGTGTACTCGTCTCTAAGTACAGCTGTGAACTAAAGATAAAAGAGCAAACTTGTTGGTGTTGTAAAGAAGAACTGCCTTAAGACTACGTTGAGACGAGTTAACGAATAACCGCCAATCTTCAGATTTATATTGAGACAATGCAAATTGTCCACTTGATCAGCTGCGCGACATTCTCTTGAAAATCGTACTATCCTAATCGAACTCGGTCGATATTTAGGCGCCGTAAGGGGAAAGTAGGGGAAAAACCGAATACCCGACGCACTGGAGCATCGACCGGCACTTCGACCTCGTCAGTCATAGTATATACAACACAATTTTTTTTACTAGGTATTTACTACCGACAAACAGGACACTAGCTGTCGATCCCTTACGTACTAATTATCCTTATATTAATATTATAAAACATATAATATCTAGGTATTCACTACCGATTCTCTGTATCTAGACACTAGCTGTCGATTCATTAATTTTAAGTGCATTACTGGTTCATAACTAAATTTATTATAATCAGTGTAGTTATTATTGTTAATATTTTCTATTTGATTTATTTGAATATACTTGTTAATTGAATATACCAGTGTAAATAAGTATAATTATTACATAATAATCACCCGCCACCTCGAACTTGCGACCAAGAGGCCACCCAAGGTTTCCAAAACACTACTGGAATTTATGTAAGTAAATAAAGTTGATTATATTGGCCGAGTCTGAGTTCTTTCGCGGGTCTCTACGCAAAAGACAAGTATCAACGCCAAAAAACTCTCCGTTACCGCAGGTCGTGTTATAAGAAATTTGGCAGATAAGTTTCCTACACGGTATTGTCTCATTGATTATAAGAAAACTTATTAGGTCTTCAGCGAATCCGCAAGGCTGAAAGGCTTAATAAGAAATTTTGATTGTTGGTAAAAAACATTAAAATTTCATTTCAATATATATTTGGCTTTAATTCATCCACAAGTCCTTTCACATCAGTGCAATAAAGCAAATCTTCCTCTTTTTCAAAATATTTACGGAAAGCCTCCTCACGATTCCGATAAAATGAAAATTTAGTACCTTTCGTCAGAAGATTTCTCCTTTTCATACTCGAAACCAATACTTCAGTCGCTTCTTTTGAGAGTTTAGCTTCTCTAAATAAATCATTTAGATGTTTTTGGTCGTATGTTTCTGGCTTTTTCTCTTTACTGATCGGCCTGTACTCTTCTTCACTTCTCGAAGGAACTTTTTCAACAGGTTCACTGGAATCGAATTCACTGCCAGTAGCAGACTCTTCGTTATCAAGAGCTACATTCTCAGGATCGACGTCGACTTCCATTGTAACGAATCCACTGGTCAGGCTGTCTTTTGACGTATCATCTTCTGAACCTTCTATGAAGTTTGCAACTGGTTGTTGCACACCTAAAGCAGGAGAATACGTTTTGACCTTATGGATTCGGCCCGCAGTCTTAACTTTTGTCGTGCAAAAGAAGCAATCATTTGCACCAAGAGGCTTCTTCTATATAGCTGGAGTTTTAAATTTAAGTTTCTCTTTATCCTGGTGCTTCTCAAATCGGTTAACCATGTTTTAGCATGAACCACAAACAACATTTACTATCTAATTTTTTAAATTGAGAGAAACTTCCATATTGAAATACTTTTCATACGAAGTAACAAACCTAGTCGTGAGTTTCTTTGTATTTTTCCTCCCAATGTATTTTGCACAAACGTAGCAAAAGAAATTAGGATTCTTAGAACATTCATGATCGCTATGAGTACTAGAAGATCCAGATAAATTTTGAATAGAAGAAGTATTACAATCCATTAAAATAAACAAACCCCGCACACTAAAATACCTGGCCCGATCACAGGTGAGTCAGCCGCCCTAGGGGTGATAACCCTCATACCTCCCCAAGCCAAGGTATGAGGGTTTTCCGACTTTGATGAGGACAATGTCAACTCGTCGTCGGACACACTATAGCAATATTTTCATATTCTAACGCTTCCCTGCAAAACATCGTGCCCTCGCTGGCTTCGATACCACGAAATATTGACTAGCGAATCATTCTACACATCCCGTTAAAGAACAGTTGTCATCGTAGTCCAAACACTCTGTAGTAGCAGGTTTTTGCCGGTAAATGTACCGATTCAATGTCCTGACGTTTTCTATTATATCAAAGACAAAATTCATTCGATAATAGACTTCAATAAGACACAATAAGTGGCAAATAAAAATATTTGCGAATTAGTGATGAATGCTACAGAGAGAAACAAAGCAGGAACTGCAATTTGATGATAACATATGGAAAATACTAATAGATAATGGATTTTATCGGTTTTTTAATTTTTCTCCGTTTTTTGCAGTTTGAACCCCAATTTTGACTTCAGATTCGTGTTTAGCGGTAAAGAATACGTCGGAAAATATATGTCGCACACCCAGCACAGACCACTTTTTTTTTATAGACCTGTGTTATTTAATTTAATCAAGTTAAGAAAAATTTTCTTGAGACAAGAAATTTTAGGGCTTAAATACATTGAAAAAATCTGGAAAACGGATGACCCTGCAGGCCATTCCTGGAACTTCCCGCTGATTTTCGAGCTCAAAAAATTTTTAGATTGCTATAATTTTTAAACATGTTGTGCAACTTTGACTTGCTTGGTAGCATTCGACGCAGTTTTTTGAGTACAAAAAATAATCCAAAAAGAAATGTCAGAGTTAAAAAAAACACTTGTTCCCAAATTTTTTATCAACAATATCTCTCGAACCAATCAACCGGTTTCAACGTTCTTGGCAGCGATCAACGTGGTTTTTTGAGCTCTAATAGTTACTTTATTACATTTAAAACGATCCAACAAGAGATGTCGGAGTTATGTGGTAAAAACACTTTTTTTTTCCAAATTTTTCGTCAACGATTTTTCTCGAACCAATGAACCGATTTTGACGTTCTTGGAGCTAATCGACGTGGTTTTTCACGGTTAAGAGCTGATTAGTTTTTGGAATTGATCGGTAAAACCGTTTAAAAGGTATTCCAAAAAAGCCACATTTAAAAAAATGAGGAGAACGGTTGACCCTGGCCATCCCTGCAACTTTCCGCCAATTCTATACCTAAACGCTTGAAATTGCACTTATGACGTTTTCGAGCTCTTCGAGCTCATAAATACAATTTTTGTGTTATTTTGAGCTCTCCCAGCTCGAAAAAAATAGCTTCAGTATGCTTTTGAGCTTATCAAGCTCAAAAGATTGATACAACACTATTTTTTAAATTTTCAAATCGCGATTACTTTTGAATGAATGAACCGATTTTCACGCGGTTAGTGGCATTCAAAGCAATTTTTTAAGCTTCATAAAGAATCTTCAAGTTTGAATTGATAAAACGGAAAATTTTGGAGTAATTCCGAAAAAAAACTTTTTTCGATTTTCTTTCGTCAACGATAACTCACGAACAAATCAACCGATTTTGACCGGACTGGCGGCGATCGACGTGGTTTTTTGATGTTAAGAGCTGAGAAGTTCTAAGAACTGATCAATAGAGCCGTTGAAAAGTTATTCCAAAAAAACCCCATTTGAAAAAATTTTTTTTTGTACTTTTTCTGCGATTTCTCAAAATCTACCGGTCCGAATCGTTTCAAAGTATATTCAAAATTTAAGTTCAGTCTAGCCTTTTTGAATGGCACCAACCGCGATCAAATCACTCAATCCGTTCAAAAGTTATGAGAGGTTTACATACATCCATACATCTACACACACACACACACACACACACACACACACACACACACACACACTCGGGGCAGAAGAGATACTGCTACCGGGCGCGTCTCCCCGAGCGGATGGTAGAACGCTCGCTGTCCTTGGATGACACTTAATCTCTTAGTTGATGAAGTACAGCAGGTAAGAGCCAAGCAAAATAACCAAACAAAATAAGCTCCCGTGGACAAAACTGACCTAGCAAGACGATTGGTTCCTGCTGTAACTCACTGGGAGTGTCTGGAACCTGTATCGTAGTTTCCGACGATGCAGGCCACGGCTGATGTGAGCTTGCTCTGCCGAGGTGTAAGTTGCAGCAGTGGATCAGGAGCCAGCCACTTCGGGCCTTGATCAGGAAGTACGCAGTGAGTGTTAGAGATCGGAATCTTCACCGCTCCGAGCGAGTCTAGTCCGTCCGTGTATTCCGGGACTGGCTAAGTGTCGGCTAGGCCTCAGGGAACTGGGGTAGGAGTACTATCTCTGAGAGTACACCCGTTCTAGTTATGACAACCCGCTCCACTCCGTACGATGCGCTGGTAAATCAAAAAAGTATGAGTAGCCCACAGAAAACAAACAAGAGTGAAAACGGGCTACATGCCCAACAAGCAGCGATTGAAACGAGCGCTGCAATGAAGCGGTCACAAGCGTTGGAACGCCTAGAGAAACTGACCAGTGAGTTAAATGTTTTCGTTCAGTCAAAGGTCAACATCCACAAGGAGATAAAAAACAAGACGACTAGTGTAGCGAACGCACTTCAACGTTTCAAAAAACTGGACCAAGAATGGCGCTCATCATTACACCGCACCCCTTGTGCTACATCGCAGAGAAACAGTCAAGTGGTTGTTGAAAAAGAGATGGACACTGGAGCCGAAGGTGACGGAGAATCAGTCGCTGAAGAAGAAAGTGATACTATCACAACGGCAGAGACTGAATCCTTTGACCAAGACGGCCGCAACCTGAGGAAGTTGAAAAGAAAAATTCGTTCTCCCGAAGGCGGAGCTTTTTATACTCCCAAGAAGCTGAACGACCTTGGACCTGGTCATCCCATCAAGAAGCAGGAAGTGGTTAAGGATCTTCCACAAAACTCTGGTGAACAGAACAAGAAGCCAGGCTGGGAAAAGGTGCAGTCCAGAAAGGACAAGAAGAAGGAGCGCAGGAAACTGCCCCCAGAAAAATCTCTGGTGCCTCCACCGAAGCCGAACCAGAAGCCAAGAAGAACAGCAACGAGACCGGAGGCACTTATTATCCGTCCAGCGAACAAAGATAAGTATTCTGAAATACTTACACTGATCAAGGCGGACGTTCGCCCGGATCAGGTCCGCAACACAGTCGAGAAGATACGCAGGACCGCGACAGGGAACATTCTCATCACGCTGTCGAAAGGCAGTAGTGATAGAGGTAAAGACCTGCAGAAGACTATCGCGGGAATACTTAAGGAGGACGCAAATGTCATTAGTACAGGACCTGAAAATTCGCGATATTGACGATACTACAACTAAAGATAAAATTCTAACAGCTTTACAAGAGGCAGCTGGAAACGATTGTGGTATAACAGTAGAGGCCATTAAAATTCGTAAGGTCTTACGTAGCAGAACACAAATTGCGTCGGTGACTCTGGCAGCAACGGTAGCGCAGAAAGTGGTAGGAGAACATGGCAAGATTAGGATCGGCTGGACCAATTGTCGTATTAGAACAGTACTAAGACCAGTCCGATGTTATAAATGCTGGCATTTTGGACACCGTGCGGTTCAGTGCACAAGTGAAGTCGACTGCTCCAAACTTTGCATTAAATGTGGAGAAGAGGGACACCAAATCGCCGAATGTAATAAGCCTGCTAAATGCGCACTGTGTGCGGATCAACCCGGTACAGAGAATAACGCCCGTCATGCCGGCACAAGCAGATGCCCAGTATACCAAGAGGCACTCAAGAAAATAACTGATAAACGAAAATGAGAATACTGCAGCTAAACATCAACCACTGTGAGGCGGCACATGATTTGCTCATGCAGACATTACGTGAACAGAAGCTTGACCTTATGCTTATATCGGAACCGTATAAACAACTCGGCGGCCAACCATGGGAAACTGACTGCACCACAAAAGCTGTCATATGGTCCTGTCGTAAGCTCCCCTTCCAGAGTGTCGTTAACAATGGCAGCGCCGGCTTTGTAGCAGCATCGGTAGATGGCATCCGCTTTTACAGCTGCTATGCACCACCTAGCCTCACTATTGTTGAATTCATGGACTTTCTGGATCGACTGACGGAGGACGCGAAGCAGTACTACCCAGTGGCAATAGCTGGAGACTTCAACGCCTGGGCAGTGGAATGGGGCAGCAAACACACCAACGCTCGAGGTAAAGAACTACTGGAAGCTTTTTCTACGTTAGATGTAGTATTGTTAAACAGCGGCGATGCGCTGACGTACACTAAAGGAGACGCAAGTTCTATTGTGGATCTTACTTTTGTCAGCAGCAGTCTCATCAGAGGAAACTACGACTGGAAGGTGATGAAGATCTACACGGCCAGCGATCACAATGCGATTCTCTGGGAAGTATCAAAGGACCAGAATCCTAGAAGACCGGCTAAGAAACTTGACATCGTTGGGTGGAAGGTGAAATCCTTTGACCCAGGTGCTCTAGCAGCTGCCCTAAATAGTGAACCGCTTACTACTGGATCTGCAGAAGAAGTGACCAAGGACTTGATGAAGAGAGTGACCCAGGCTTGCGACACCTGCATGCCCCGTAAACGGGGCATGAACCAAAGACCTTCGGTGCACTGGTGGAACGAACACATCAGCTTCCTACGGAAAGAGTGTCTCAAGAAAAAAAGAATATCTCAGCGTGGTTATCGGCGGCCTGACTCAGCGGAACTAGTCGCAGAATACAAGAAAGCTCGTCGACATTTAAACAAAGTCATCAAGGATAGCAAGAAGAACTGCTGGAAAGAGCTAATCAACGAGGTGGACAAAGACTTGTGGGGTAGACCTTACAAGGTAGTCATGGCACACCTGAAATATCAGCCAATGCCGTCTCCTACGTGTCTTCAACTCTTACAGAAGATCGTGACTGCGCTGTTTCCACGACAGCGCGTTTTCAACTATCTGTTGGCACAGGACGAACTGAATGATATTCCACCTGTCACGAAAGAAGAACTGATGGAAGCTTGTAACCGCGTCGGGAATAATAAAGCACCGGGATTGGACGGAATCCCTAATACTGCCTTGAAAACATCTATTAAAGCAGCGCCAGCGTTATTCCTCGATGTCTACAACATCTGCTTGAAGGAAGGGATTTTTCCTCGGAAGTGGAAACAACAACGGCTGGTACTACTTCCTAAAGGGAAAAAGCCACCGGAAGAACCGTCATCTTATCGTCCACTCTGCATGCTGGATACAGCCGGTAAGATACTAGAACTTATAATCCACCAAAGGATAGAAGCAGTTGTCGATCCACTCTTAGCAGACAATCAGTACGGATTTCGGAAAGGACGATCAACCCTGGACGCGATCAACCTGGTTGTCGGTATAGCCAAAGACGCAATCGCCGGTACCAGATGGAAGGGGGGAACGAAGAAATATTGCCTGTGTTTTGCCGCCAAGGCAAAAGAGAGTTGGTCACCCTGACTCTCATTACTATACTAAAATCTTAACTATACTCGAGACTCAACAAGAGTCGTTTCTACGACTGTTCTCCACGAACATGTCCAATAACACGTTTTGTAATGGCTGCTGCACCTGCGCACCATGAGCTAGCGGGAAGAAGCCCGGTCGGCACGAAGCACGAGGCGCGAGACGCCATGTGCTAAGTTCAGTTGTGTTTGGGACCTGTGACCGACACAATATACCCGCTAACCTCGCTAACACTTAATTTCATTATTCTATGTTTTTCATTGTGAACAATTACATAGTAATACATCCATTCTGATATTAAAGTAGCTCATCTAGTTAATTAACTTCGTGTTCTTTATCGTGAAAATAATATAAATTTATCGTAATTAAACTTAAACACTTTTGATAGTTGTGACGCAGTACTTTGGTGTGGCGTCGCCGCCATTGTTTTAACTTACACGCCGTGTATGCATAATTAATAAAAATAAATTAAAAACAGTCATAATCACGAAAGAATTCAAATTGACTAATTTAAGTCTAATTCATCTCAAATTAACTAACTACTTTACATTATCAGATCATAAATACTTTGATCCTCTTGGATCAACTCACTCGATCTTTCAGATCAAACACACATTTGATCCTCTCGGATTAAAATTCTCAGATCTTCTCGGATCATCATTAACAGGTTGACGGTTAACCTCAATAACCTATCGGTGGCTGAGATCATCTCTCACCCCTATTGTATCTTCAATACAATTATTTCACTTATACACACACATATTCATGTCATACACGACTGTATCTATCTTCGAGGAGTTTTTCTCTAGTCATTAACAGAGTTTTCTCCCATTGGGGAATAAATTATTTATAATTATTCGCTCCAACACCGAGTGTTTTATTTTAAATTTAGAATCCCTGATCCTGATTCCTGAATAATTAAGAAGACAAAATAATTACGGAAATTCTCCTTCTTGGAGAGTTTACGACAAAACAGCCTGGTGGCAACTTTAGACATAAAAAATGCCTTCAACTCTGCCAACAGGGATTGCATCATGCAAGCCCTTCAAGAGATGAACGTACCAGGATACCTACGAAGGATAGTCGCTAGCTACTTCACAGATAGAGTCCTGAGATATGACACGAAGAATGGTCCAAAGGAGTATGATGTTACTGGAGGTGTACCGTAGGGTTCTGTTCTCGGTCCACTTCTTTGGAATGTCATGTACAACGGATTGTTGAGACTGAAACTACCAAGAAATGTCAAACTGGTAGCGTACGCGGACGACGTAGCCGTAGTAATCGTCGCCAAGCATCTTGATGAGATAAAACATATGTTCGCTATCACCTTTGAGCGAATTAACCAGTGGATGGACACAGTAAATCTACAACTGGCTAAACAGAAGACTGAGGCTGTACTTATCACTAGCAGAAAAGTGGTGGAAACGATCAATCTAAACGTCGGAGACCAAGAAATCACATCCCAACCATTCATTCGATATCTGGGAGTGATGCTCGATGCCCGACTTAACTTCAAACAATAAGTTGAACACGTGACCGCTAAAGCATCAGCAGTAGTAGCTAACCTAGTACGATTAATGCCCAACATCGGTGACCCGAAGCAGACAAGGAGGTCATTGCTATCATCAGTAGTTACATCGGTCCTCACATATGGTATATCCATTTGGGCCGATGCACTTGAGATCCAAGAATCATGGAGGAAAGCATGTCCAGTTTACCGACTGAGCGCGCTTAGAGTAGCCAGCGCCTTCCGAACAATATCAGAGGAAGCAGTGTGTGTCATTTCCGGAACTTTGCCGCTCAGAGTCCTAGCTGAGGAAAGACGGAACCTTTACCAACGAAAGAGGACAACCACACTAAGTGCCGAGGAACTCAGAGCTGAAGAACGGCAGAACAGCATCGCACGATGGCAATCGCAGTGGGACGCCGCGACAACAGGAAGATGGACACACCGTCTCATACCGAAGATCGACGTTTGGCTAAACCGAAGTCATGGCGAGGTCAATTACTATCTGACGCAGTTGTTGTCAGGACATGGATGTTTTCGGACGTATCTTCACCGCTTCAAGCATGATGATTCACCGGAGTGCCCGTCCTGCCCAGGAATCAATGAAGACGCGGAGCACGTTTTCTTTGAGTGCCCACGATTTTACCCACAGCGAGATGAGCTGGAGATGATCCTTAAGAAAAAAATCCAACCAGAGACAATAGCAGAAGCAATGTTGTCATCAAGAGCCTCCTGGAACGCCATCAGCACATTTGCAACAGAAGTCCTCATAGACTTGCGTTCCATCGAAAGAAGAAGAGCAAGTGACAACAACTAGAAGAAAGGTAAAATAACACCTTAGCTACCAGAAAAAAGAGCAGTAGCTAGATCCTCCCCTCACGAAGTAATGCCTAACGGCGGTTTCCATGAGGGATTAGGGGAAAGAGGAAAAGGGGTTTAGGGTTTAGTGGGTAGGAGCGCTAGCGTCGAGTTTTAGTATGACACTGCGTCGAGTCGCCACATATCCAGGCCAAACAACTATGCCTAGAATCCGTAAAAAGAATTCCCCTCTCCCTTAAAACAAAAAAAAAAAAAAAAAAAAAACACACACACACACACATCACTGAGAACTCGTGTTAGGTGTACACACGTACTGTATTGTGGCTCTGTCTATTTTCATAAAATTTCCTGATTAACATTGAGTGTTAAATTTGTACTATCACTTCATTCCTAGTGTAACAACATGGGTTGTAATTTATAATTGGTTGAATATCTGATAAATCTCAAAGTAATTCAATAAATTCGATTTTATTAGTGGATAAATTTTGAAGGTTAGGCTGTGAAATTCTACTTGTTCACCCGCGCAGTATTCCACGCGCAATCTAGTGTTTACGCAGGCGTACATTGAGTCACATAAAATAGTGTATGTGTATGTGTAGTGTATAAACTAAATTCGAATTACGGGCACAGTGACTGGTATATGTGTGCTCAGGCACAGCTTATTACTATACAGCTTATTGCTATAGAAACTTTGTTTACTCTGAGCTGCGTCTGTTTATTACCTATATAAACTTTAAATACACTTAGTAATAGTATCATCTTATTATATCACTGATGACGGACTTATGTATTGCCTGTAAAAAACCAACAAATACTCCAGCTGTTTGTTCTTCTTGTCAACGGATTTATCACTTAGATTGTTTGCGAAATTGTATGAAAATCAAGTCATTATATCACTGTTGTGCTACAAATCTCAAACATTTATTGACAACTGGTGAGATAAAGACTCGTAGCAAGTCAATCCCCGATAAACAAACAAAAAACCAAATAATTTCTCCAGCTAGTAATAAAGCAGTCACCAACAAACAAGCAAATACACAAAAAACTTCATCAACAAGTTTGAAATCTCCTCTCACATTACAACTAGGTATCAATACTGCAAAGACCTCAGCAACTAAAGGCAAAGATTCAGGATTGAAAAATAAGCATCTCACTAGAAGTTCATCTACATCTAGTAGTAAATCTGTTACTTCACCGCTGCAATCACCGATAACGCAGTCTACTTCATCAATCGCTCTCACCGATTCTAACATGTCCTTAGATTCAATAGTGTCTAAGGCAGCTCTCCAAAGTCTTCCAGAAAACTGGGAGACACAAAATACGGATGAAAAACTGACTTCGATGATGAACTTTTTTCTTACTTCTAATCATTCGATGACTGAGAAATTAAACTTGATCGATAAACGATTGGATTCACTGCAGCTAAATGTTTCTTCAAATACTGCCAGTATCTCGGAACTCAGAGAAGAATTAAATACTCATAAGTCAAAAACAGCAGCTGATTCAAAGCTGTTTATTGATGAATTATCAAAGCTCAAGACACAGGCTATGCTACATCCAGATAGCTCATCATCTACAAGAACTTCTTCAACATCAGAATTAGTGATCTCGGGAATCCCAGATGTTGTAGCTGCTAGCTTATCTCCTTTGGATATCACCGAAACTGTCTTTAATACACTGAAGGTTCAAAATTTAAAAAATGATATTTTATCAATCCGCAAATTCGAAAATAATAATAAACCAAATAGTGCAAATGATAAGCCCCAGAATAAAAATTCTTCTTACTTAATAAAATTAAAATCTACTGAAGTTCGCGATTTCATAATTAGTGCCAAAAAACATTTAAAAACAGTAAATATAAAGGATATTTTCCCAACTTTGGTTGAGAAAACATTCAGAGGTCTGATTCACGTCAATGAATTTCTAAATTCCGATACTTATAAATTACTTCTCAAGACTAAAGCTAAAGCAAAATCTCTAAATTACAAATATGTTTGGGTACGAAATGGTTTAATTTTTGTAAGGAAAACTGATGAAGTTGAACGTATTATTATCAGATCTGATTTAGATTTAGAAAATTTAGATTAACATAAAAAAGATTTAATAAATGTTACCAATGATAAATTTACATCTCTAAGGGTATTAAGTTTTAATATAAATAGTATTGTTGGCCATATATCTCAATTAACTCAGCAAATTGTTGAAAAAAATCCTCATATCATTGTTTTAGTGGAAACCTGGCTAAAACCTGGCATTAATAATGATCTACTCACTTTTAATGATTATTCTTTATTCAGAAGAGACAGAAATCTGATACATCCAGCCACGGGTCGTTATGTACAGGGTGGGGGTGTAGCTTGCTACATCCATAAAACAATTAAAGCTAAATTACTGTACTCTTCTGTTTCTGATGACATAAATTCACCTGAATATATAATGTTAGACGTTATGTTGTCCTGTGGTTCGCATATGTTACTAGCTGGTGTCTACAGACGTCCAAATGGCCATACGCTGCATGAATTTTTCAATACCTTCATGAAATTTTCAACAAATTTTACAAATGTAATTATAGCAGGAGACCTAAACTGTAATCTATTAGATAACACTTGGACAGCAAATCATCTAAAGACATTCATTTATGAATCATCCCTATATTGTATACCTTATAATACTACACATCATAGTGGACATGGCGATTCATGGCTGGATGTAATCCTAGTAGACAATATTAGTAAATTAGGTACCTTTCATAAGTCAACATCTCCCTTTATTGCAGGTCATGACTATCTGTATTGTGAATATCATCTAAACTGTCCTAAACTACCAGATAAATTTATAACTTTTAGAAATTACAAAAATTGTGATCATGATGCTTTAGCAAATGCCTTAGTTATTGCCTTAAAATTTGATGATATTATTATAAAAAATTCTGATCCAAACGAATTGCTTGATCTATTTTTAAGTCGAGTTTTAGAGATATTAAACAAATATGCCCCTGAAATTACCATTAAAGTGACTGGAAATTCAAACTCTTGGATTACCAAAGAACTTAAATATAAATGTCATGAGCGTGATTCTCTCTATAAGAGAGCAAAAAGAACTAAAAATCAAGATTTACTTGCTCTTTATAAGGATATGAGAAAGAAACTAAAATTAGAATTAAATAATGCTCGTGAAAACTACTTAAAAAGTCAACTAACTACTGTATCACCTGGTAAAACAATTTGGAATAAACTCAAACGCCTAGGACTAATAAAGACAAAACAAACTTCACCCCTGAATTACTTTGATGCGAGTCTTTTAAATGAACATTATGCTAATATAGTAAGGAAACATCCACCTTGTGATATTAACTTTGTAAATTCATTATCTTCCCTATATCACAAAAAAGTTGATTGCTCCTTTAAGTGGCACCAAATAGATATTGTTGATGTGACAAAAGCTCTACATCTAACACTTCAAAAGACAAAAGGGAAAAGTCCTGATGGCTTAAATCTGAGTTGGTTACGTGATCATATACCGCAAATATCTTTATTCTTAACTTTTCTGTTTAATCGTTCACTTGAGTCAGGTATCTTCCCAGATATTTGGAAAATGGTTTTTATTATACCGCTAAGCAAAGTTAGTCCACCAAAGTCTCCGTCTGATACGCGTCCAATTGCAAATTTATCGCACTTAAGCAAAGTATTCGAACGTATTATAGCAAATCAAGTAGTTGAATACTTAGAAGAAAATAATTTGCTTGACAAATATCAATCTGGATTCAGAAAGTTCCATAGTACTCAATCAGCCCTTCTTAAGCTCACTGAGGATATCAGATGTGCAATAGATAGAGGTGAATTAACTCTGTTGGTATTATTTGACCTTAGCAAGGCTTTTGATTATGTCAACCCGAAGGTGATATTAGTAGCGTTATTTGAACTAGGTTTTTCGATTGAAACTGTGACTTGGTTTCTCTCTTACTTGTCAAATCGCTCACAATCAATATTAAACGATCTAAACCACCCACTAGAGTTCCTTGATATAACATCGGGCGTACCCCAAGGTTCAGTCCTAGGGCCTATATTATTTTTAATAGTCATAAATCTGGTAGTACGACAAATTACTCACTGTAAATATGGTCTGTTTGCCGACGACAAATATATATATTATCATTTTAAACCTACTTCAGTAATCGAAGCAATTAGATTAGTAACAATTGATGCACAGGGGATAGCTGATTGGGCTAAAGATCATGGATTACAGGTAAACTTAAATAAAACAAAATCTTTGATAATAGGGTCAAACAGTAAACTAAAATCATTAAACATTGACTCGCTACCACCCATTATTATCAACAATGTTCCTTTACCGTATGTAAGCCAAACAAAATGTCTGGGTTTATCGTTAAATAATGATCTCTTGTGGAAAAATTATGTTTCACAAACTGTTAGAAAAGTAAATACTGCTCTATATACATTAAAAAGTCGGAAGAATATTTATACTACTGCTATCAGAAAACTTCTAGTCACTGCAACTATTCTTCCTCTTATTGATTATTGTACTGTAGTGCTTATTGATGCCACAGCTGACAACAATTTAAAATTACAGCGAGCATTAAATAGTTCAATACGATTTATTTATAATCTAAAGAAAGATGAACATATTACTCCGTACAGACGTAAATTAAATTGGTTATCTGTGAAGTCAAGACGTCTATATTATTTAATCACTTATTATTATAAACTATTGCAAACAGGAAAACCTAGTTACCTTAGGGAACTATTTGTTGAAGATGAAGCTAGACGTTCTGAAAGATTAGCTATAAAAACGAATAATGTAAATTTTGAATTGCCAAATTTTTCTACAAATTATCTTGAAAATTCATTTGTAGTAACTACAATACGTTTGTGGCAAAATTTACCTGCAGAAATTGCAAATGCAAGCAGTCTAGAAGTGTTTAAAATAAAGATCTATGACTATTTCTTGGAACTTGACTTTCAGTAAATTACCTTCACGTTGGCTTCTGTATATATTCTAATATTCTTACAAACTATTGTTACTTACTAGTCAAAGCAACTACCATTATATTGTTAAATACGTGGATTAGAATAAATATTACATTGTTATTTATTAAATCAAATTTAAATCTAAATTAAAACAAAAGTTAAATCTAAAATAAAATTATAATTGTTATTTTATAAATAAGATTTTGATGTACACCTACACCTAAGTTTATTACTTTGTATTAAAATTCTAAGTGAAAATTTATAAAACTATGTACAAACCTTTGCCATTCGGCAAATTGCCTTGGCATATTAAATAAATACATACATACATACATACATACATACACATTCGGGGCTGAGGAGAAACTGCTACCGGACGCGTCTCCCCGAGCGGATGGGAGGATGCTCGCTGTCCTTGGATGACACTTAATCTCTTAGTTGATGAGGTACAGCGGGTAGGAGCCAAGCAAAATAACCAAACAAAATAAGCTCCCGTGGACAAAACTCCCCTGTAATGGGTTGGTCACACTAACTGACCTAGCAAGACGATCGTTCTCTGCTGTGACCCACTGGGAATGACCGGAACCTGTATCGTAGTTTCCGACGATGCAGGCCACGGCTGATGTGAGCTTGCTCTGCCGAGGTGTAAGTTGCAGCAGTGGATCAGGAGCCAGCCACTTCGGGCCTTGATCAGGAAGTACGCAGTGAGTGTTAGAGATCGGAATCTTTACCGCTCCGAGCGAGTCTAGTCCGTACGGGTATTCCGGGACTGGCTAAGTGTCGGCTAGGCCTCAGGAAACTGGGGTAGGAGTACTATCATGTATGTAGGAGTACTATCATAAATGAAAAAAATTTTTCAAAAAAAAGTTCACCACACAATAGGATATCTTTACGATGCATTAAATTTGGAATCGATCGATACCTACAGGGTGATCCAAAATTACTTTTACAGCGAAGATATTCGAATAGAGGAAACGATTCTGAGCAGAAAACTTCTTAGTCGTTACTGAAAATTTTGAATAGTTTTTGAGTTATTCAAAATTTTCGTTGACCAATCAGATACGAGATTTAACATTTAAAAAAAAATACAAAAGAATAAATTATAAATTTGGCTGCGTTGCGATTTCCAACTTCACGTTTTACTTTTGTTTGTTTACTTTTTTTTAATAATTCTAATTTTTAAGAGTTTAAACAAATGTAACCTTTAAATAAAATTAAATACTCAATTTTAAACTTAATTTCAAAATTTAAGGAAGCTATTGAATTAATAAATGGATAGGTAATCAAAGATAAAAATTAATTTCTTGTAGACAATTAAGAGAATGAATCCCATGTTACTTATAAGGTTAAAGACGATAACGTTAATCAAGAAAATAAGAAGGGTAATACAGGCTGTCTATCAGGATATTTATAAAGACTCTTATTAGGAAAATTAAAAAGACAACACCTAGGCTGCTCATCAGGATAATTTTAAGGACTTTTAACAGGAAAACTAAGACAACAAAATCCAGACTGCTTATCAGGATATTTTTAAAGAAAATTTAAAGGAAAAAATTCAGGCTGCATATCAAGATAATTATCAGGACTCTTATCAGGAAAATTAAAAGGACAAAATCGAGGCTACTTCTCAGAATAATTTTAAGGTCTTTGACCGGGCCGAGGACGAGGATGACTTCCAGGTTGCTTATCAGGATAATTTTAAGGACTCTTTTAAGGAAAATTATAAGTATAAAATCCACGCTTTTTATCAGGACAATCATAAGAACTCTTATCAGGAAAATTAAAAGGATAATATCCAGGCTGCTTATCGATATTATTATAAGCACTCTTATCAGGAAAATTGTAAAGCCGAAATCCAGGCTACTTATCAGAATAATTTGAAGGACTTTTATCAGGCCGAAGACGTAGATGACTGCCAGGCTGCTTATCAGGATAATTTTAAGGACTCTTAGCAGAAAAACAAACGGGAGACAGTCCAGACTATTGAAGGGTATAATAATAAGGACTTTTATCAGGTGGAGTACAAGGACAAATTTCAGGGTGCTTATCAGAATAATAATAAGGACTCTTATCAGATGGATTACGAGAACAATTTCCAGGCATCCTATAAGGATAACTAATATTACAATGACTGCATTATTATCTATAGTAAAAATTTTATTAACATATGAAATTTATAACGTCAGTGAACAAATCTATTATAGAAATTGTTCAAAATGTCCTCCATTATTTTGGATACAACAACGAAGACGCTTGACGAAGTTCGTTGCGCAGTTATCGACCATCTCCTGTGTGATCTCTCTCAGACAATCCGTGACTTTGTCTCGCAGAGTATCAACGTCGTCAACGGGATGACGGTAAACATTGGCCTTCACATGGCCCCATACAAAATAATCCAACGGATTGAGATCTGGTGATCTTGGAGACCAATCTATTATTCCACCTCGACCGATATAGCGATTGGAAAAATTTGCATGAACCCATGCTTGCGAAGCTCCTGCTGTATGAGCCGGAGCGCCGTCTTGTTGAAACCACATTTCTTCATAAATCCTCTGCGGAATTCCTGCTTCTCGACATTCTTGCCGTAAATGTTGATCGACAAAATCTACATATATTTCTGATGTTAAATTTTCTTCGAATTCATAAGGACCAAACTATAATAAATTTTGTTGTTAGAACTTTACAAATCAAAAATTAGTTGAAGACAATTATTATAATAAATTTAATTTACAATCGTTCGTTGGCCAGAGTGGATTCCTGCCCAGATGTTAATCGAAAACCGGTCTTGGTGATTCCGAACAATAGTGCAGTGGGGATTTTCTTGAGCATACCAGTGGAAATTTCGGGTATTCCAAGACTTATTCCGGCCAAACTTACTTTCATCAGTAAACAGAATTTTTTTGAAAAAATCTTCATCGTTTTCGAAACGATTCAAGAGTTCCTGACAAAAAGCCATACGAACTGGATAATCCTCGGGCTTCAACTCTTGAACTCGTTGATAATGATACGCGTGAAGCTTTTCATCTTTCAGTGTTCGTTGGACGGTGCCAAAAGACAAATGCAGTTGCTGAGCAACTCCACGAATACCGATCTCTGGATCTTTCTCAACGGCCTCAATGATAGCCTCTTCGTTCTCATTATTTCGTGCACGACGTGGTGCACCAGCTTCTCGGTGATTTGGTAAAACATTACCAGACTCACGTAATCGGCTGACTGCACTAAGGATCACTGGAGAACTTGGATGCCGCCGATTCGGGAATCTCTCTGCATACCTGCGCCGTGCTTCAGCAGCATTATAATTGGCCATACCATACAGGAGGATCATATCAGCATACTCTTGAGCAGTATATTCAGCCATAATACAGATATTGTTTGAGAAAAATCGATTTGTGAATATTTAAATTCTTAAGTAAATTATTAATTGTAATGACAGATACACACCGAATTAATTGATTGACATAAATAAAAGATAAGCGATTGCAACGCGAACGTAGTAATAAGCGTGCTCTTTTGTTCTGAATGAACGAATAAAAAATAGAAGACTAAAATGTAGGATACAAGGAAGATCATACAGAAGGACCATAAGAAGAATGATTAAAAGGACAATATGCAGAGATTTTAAACGCGCAGACAACTTAAAACACTCGAAAGAATCAATTGATAATCAAATCTAGATTGTTAAAAAAAGGAAAACGTTCTAAGAGTTAAATTGGAGGATAACATGAAGGCAACAAAATTGAAAGCTTAGCAGGATAATATTCAGGATAAATTTGAACGACTAAACTGAAGAAGAATCCGAAAGATGATTTTACTGGATAAAGTTTAGGTTAAACTGCAGGAGTAAAAATCATGTTATCAAGCTTAGATTAAAAGACAATTGGCCGAATATTCAAAAAAACACAATGTGGAGGCTAGCAAGATCGAATTCAAAAATTCTTAGAGGTTAATAATAAGGGTATTGCTCGTAATCTCGCTCACGGTCTCGCTCATGATCTTGCTCGTGGTCTCGCTCATGATCTCGCTCGTGGTCTCGCTCATGATCTCACTCGTGGTCTCGCTCATGGTCTCGCTCATGATCTCGCTCATGGTCTCGCTCATAGTCTCGCTCATGATCTTGCTCATGGTCTCGCTCATGATCCCGCTCATGGTCTCGCTCATGATCTCGCTAATGATCTCTCTTGTGGTCTCGCTAATGATCTCGCTCGTGCTCCTGCTAATGATCTCACTCGTGGTCTCGCTCATGATCTCGCTCGTGGTCTCGCTCATGATCTCGCTCGTGGTCTCGTTAGTGGTCTCGCTCATGATCTCACTCGTGCTCCCGCTAATGATCTCACTCGTGCTCTCGCTAATGATCTCGCTCATGGTTTCGCTTATGATCTCGCTCGTGGTCTCGCTCATAATCTCGCTCGTGGTCTCGCTCGTGGTCTCGCTCATGGTCTCGCTCGTAGTCTCGCTCATGGTCTCGCTCATGATCTCGCTCATGGTCTCGCTCATGATCTTGCTCATGGTCTCACTCATGGTCTTGCTCATGATCTCGCTCGTGGTCTCGCTAATGATCTCGCTTGTGGTCTCGCTTATCGTATCGTTTGTTGTCTTGTTTGTCATCTCCCTAATACTTATCCAACCTATATATTTATCTATAATATTTCTGAAATTATTTAAAACTTGAAATAACTCTACTCAATTATATGGAATTTTATAAAGTTGGAGTTTCGGATCTCAGCCCTAAAAATAATGTTAATTTTTTAATTTCACCTTGCATAGTGATCTAGATATTGTTCTTAAAATAGGCATTTTTTTCTACAATTTTTTTATTTTTCTGACATTTATCGTAAGCTACTCTCTTAAAATGAATGAGTGGAATTTTACAGTGAAATCAGTAAATTCCAGTTTCCTGATAAGAGTCCTTTTTATTATCCTGAGAAGTAACCTGGAAGTTGTCCTATTTGTTTTCCTGATAAGACTCATTATTACCTTGATAAATAGCCTGGTCCTTATCCTGTTAGTTTTCCTGATAAGGTCCTTACTATTACCCTGTAGCCTCGATAAGCAGCCTGGGAATTTGTCCTTTTACTTTACCTAATAAAAGTCCTTATTTTTATCTTGATAAGTAGCCTAGAATTTATCCTTATACTTCGTCTGATATGAGTCCTTTTTATTATTCTGACAATTGACTTAAAATCTTTCATCTTTATAATTTACAATAAATTAATTTTTATCTTTGATTACCTATCCATTCATTAATTCAATAGCTTCTTTAAATTTTAAAAATAAGTTTAAAATTGAGTATTTTATTTTATTTTATTTTTTAGGCGCGCAGTAGCCTATCGGATCCGGCCCTTGCTTACCAAAGCATTGGATCGGGTTCGAGTCCGGCGTACACCAATGAATATTTTCAATATTTAAGTGTATTATACTGCTCAGCCCAAGAAATAAAACGAGTTCCAATCTCAAAAGTTTACCCCCTAACGTAGTCGCTCACGACCTTAGTAGTTTATGCGACTTTAAACAAAATTAGGAAAAAAAAATTTTATTTTAAAGGTTACATTTGTTTAAACTCTTAAAAATTAGAATTATTTAAAAAAAGTAAACAAACATAAGTAAAACGTGAAGTTGGAAATCGCAACGCAGCCAAATTTATTATTTATTATTTTGTATTTTTTTTTGAATGTTAAATCTCACATCTGATTGGTCAACGAAAATTTTGAATAACTCAAAAACTACTCAAAATTTTCAGTAACGACTAAGAAGTTGTCTGCTCAGAATCGTTTTCTCTATTCGAATATCTTTGCTGTAAAAGTAATTTTGGATCACCCTGTATATTGTGGAAAGAAATTTTTTTTTGTTAATTAACAATTTTTTGAAACAAATAGAAAAATTTTTTATAAAAAAAGTTTTCCACACGATAGGATGTCTTTACGATTCATGAAATTTGGAATCGATCGATACTTATATTGTAGAATCGATTTTTTAAAAGTTAATTAAGAATTAGAAAAAAACGAGGTAAATAATAACAATAGTAAGCGGCTGCTCAGATACTCGGGGGTTTTTTTTTTTTTCATCTTATTTATAATTTTTTGTTTTTTTTTTCTTTTTAACGACTTAATTGATTTAAAAAAAAAATCGATTCCACAATGTTGGTATCAATGATTCCAAATTTCATGAATGGTAAAGATATCCTATCGCGTGGAGAACTTTATTTAAAAAAATATTTTTCATTGGTTTATAAAAATTGTTAGTTAACAATAAAAAAATTGTTTTTACAATATTGGTATCAAACAACTCCAAATTTTATGAATCGTAAAGATATCCTATCGCGTGGAGATCTTTTTTCAAAAAAATAATTATTTATGAATAAAAGTTTGTTTAAGCAAATAAAAAAATTTTTTATAAAAAAAGTTCTCTACACGATAGGATATCTTTATGATTCATGAAATTTGGATTTATTTGATACCAATATTGTGGAAACGATTATTTTTGTTAACTAACAATTTTTATAAACAAATAAAAAATATTCTTTTAAAAAAAGTTCTCCAAGCGATAGAATATCTTTACGATTCATGAAATTTGGAATCGATTGGTACTTATATTGTGGAATCGATTTTTTAAAAGTTAATCAAGACTTAAAAAAAATACAAAAATTGATGAAAAAACAAATTACTCCAAGTATCTGAGCAGCCGCTTACTATTGTTATTTCTTCTTCGGATCCGGACATCGAATCCCCGTAGAGCTCATATTTTTTTAAACTTGTTAACCCGATATTTGCACTAAAAAAATTTGAGAAAAAATTTTTTTTTTCATATCGATTCTTTGTTGCCGTTAAAATTTTAGTATACCAAAAACAATTATTTTCTAATTTTAACTATTTTCTAAAGCAGAAATTCGAAAAACTAAAAATAACTCAAATAAATTCTAAAAAATTTTTTTGAGCTTAGCTGATTTTGTTTGTTCATAGAAGACAACAATAGCCATAATTAAAAAAAAAAAAAAAGAGTTACAGCTATTTGTTTACGAGCGCTCGAGCGAAACCACGTTTTGTTTCATTAAAAAAATAATATCTCGTAAACTATTAGTCGTAGAGACATCGGGTTTGGCTCATTTTAATCCTTATTTGATTCTCAAAATTTCGTACACAGCAAGTCTCTACTACTTTTGCGTAGTTTTGCGTAGTTTTGCCAGCTTTAAAGGACCCTTTTAGCGATTTTACCAGAATTTTTTTTTAATTTATAAATCTTTGGGGTGGCAGGAAGAGTAGTTCCGGGGGAGTCAGCGGCTTGATGATTTTTTATATTGTGTGGAGTTGTTGTAGGAGTACTAAGAAAATCGCCAGCTTCAAAGGGCCCTTGTAACGATTTTTTTCGGATTTTTTATTAATATTATAAGTCTTTGAAGTGGCTGGAGGGGTAGTTCCGGGGGAGTTAGCGGCTTGATGATTTTTTATATAGTGTGAGGGTGTTGTAGGAGTCTTACAAAAAATCGCCAGCTTCAAAGGGCCCTCGGAAGGATTTTTTCTGAATTTTTTTTTTTTTTAAGTGGAAAACTTTGGGGTAGCTGAAGGGATTGATCCGGGGCAGCTAACGGCTTGATGATTTTTTATATAGTGTGAGGGTGTTGTAGGAGTCTTACGAAAAATCGCTAGCTTCAAAGGGACCTCGGAAGGATTTTTTAAAAATTTTTTTCTTATTCTTGTAAAACTTTGGGGTGGCTGGAGGGGTAGTTCCGGGACAGCTAACGGCTTGATGATTTTTTATATAGTGTGAGGGTGTTGTAGGAGTATTACGAAAAATCGCCAGCTTCAAAGGGACCTCAGAAGGATTTTTTAAAAATTTTTTTTTATGCTATAAGTGTTTGGGGTGGCTGAAGGGGTAGTTTTTGCGTTTTGAGGAGCCAATTTATCATTTATAGGGCTTACTGTCTCTTCTTGAAACTGAAAAACCATTTTCAGTTTCAGGAGTAAAAAAATTTTTTTTTTGATTTTCGTTCATAAAAAAACGTTCGGAACTTCAGGTACATTATGTTTTAATTTTATTAATTTTTTTTTCGACTCAGTGAATGTAATGTTTCTATATAAAATCTCAAAAAAATTAGAATTTCGTTATTTTAATACTTATATTTTAATTACTTTCAAAAAGGTGAAACGACTTTCTTATTTTTTTACAATGAAAAAAAAATTTTTTTTTAACTTACCTGTGTATTCATTTTAATGACTAAAGCAATTATTTTTATTTCCCGACGCAATTTCGATGAGCAGTAACATTTTTTTTATAAAATATTTTCAATTTATCCATTCATGTATTGTGACTTTAAGTTATAAATAAAAGTTATCTTCTTTCATTAGCATAAAAAATAAATAAAATTGGTATCAGCTGATTGAGTTACCGACTGATCTATGAATATCAAAATAGTGATAGCAGCGCTGCGCGCGATGAGTGACGTCATTAAGAAAGTTTAAAATTTCATGATTGCATTTTAGTTTAAGAGATAAGTACAAGTTCGGAAATTTAAATTATAAAAATATGTATTACCTTTACGCAATATCAAATTCAAAATAATTATCGTCAAAAATTGAATTAAAAATAAACTTTTTTCTGTTAAATATTTTCAATTTTTAGGGGAGATTTTTTTTGTTCCATTAACTTATAAACAGCATTGGTAAATATTTGACTGTAACTTTAATAATAATGAATGAAAACTGAAATTACGAAAATTATATCATTCTCCAATTTGATAATATTATATAAATAAATATAAATGTTAAATCTTCCAATAATTTCAGTGTCATATGAAAAAAAAAAGAAATATAAATAATCGTGTTTAAAAACTCATAGTTTTTCGGAAATTCTATTAAAATAATTAGTACGGTAACTTGATTTACTTTAAATAACATCTTGATAACTAACAATTTTTTTTTTTTTATAATTTAATCAAAATTAAAGCCGATCTTTATAATCATTTTACGATTAACGCAGATTTTCGTAGGTTCATATCCATTAATTTGCTCAATATTTATCTTAATTGATATGCATATTCATGTCTTTGTAAATCTATTATATCTCAGTATTTTAACTTATAATCATTTACCAAATTTTTTTTTTAGTTTAATTACATTCACTAGATTTATTTATTTAATTTATTAAAATTAATACTTATAGACGAGAACAAAAAACATATTAACATATATATTACATACCATGCTTAGATGAACGAAGAGCCAGTCCATTAATCCTTTTGGATAACTCAGCACTTGCACGCTCAACAACTCCTTGAGCCGATATCGATGACATATCTTCACTTTATTTTTTTACGTTTGAATGCTAATAAAGCTTTCGTTAATTAGCACAAAATATCATATAACGTTGTATTATCCTTAGATTTTTGTTGTTGTGCAATATCTAATACGAGTATACATATTTTTTCGTTATTCTTTCAATGTATTTAATTTATTACTTCACAAAGCTTGAAACAAATACAAATATTTTTCTAAGAATTTTTATTGCATTTAAAAACAATTTTGTTCTTGATATATTTTAAAGATTATTTTTTATTGATGGAATCACTGAGCACTTGAGGGTATGTAGATTTTTAAATACATAGAGAATAATTAAAACTTAATTTCATATTTGTTAATCGTTTTTCAAATTGTATCCTATTTTAAAATAACTAGACACTCAAAGTAAAGTAAATCAATACTGTCAGACTCACAGACTCGTAGCATGAAGGTGTCTTGCTTATTATTCTCGATAAATTTTCACTTGATTATTTTTTATGACGATTAACAAACATCGATTACTCGTCATATTTGTATACCTTTTTCTATATTTAAAGTATACTTTATATCTTTAAAGAAACTATTAAATTATTATAAATAAATACGTTCATGTTAAAAAAATAATCATTAAAGCATTAGTATTACAAACAACATTAGAGAAATACAGACGTTAAATTTTGTTTATGGACACACTAAGTAACAAATATCAACATGGTTGTATTGTCCACTTTATACTAAATCGATACTTTTCGCTTCGTCGTATTTGTCTCATAACCCCTCTCCCCGATTATAATAACGAAATAAATATAAGCGCCTGCGTCAACTTTTGATTCACTAGTATTTAAATATATTTAAAAATTTTTTTCAAAAATCCCGCCATCTCATACAAATTTTCAGCTGATTCTGAACTTTTAAGAAGACAAGTGCCCACTTTGATTATCTCAATAAGTAGTGTTGATTGACAAATTATTTTATATTATAAAAAAATATGATTATCGTTTGTTTTGAATAAGGAATTTTTAAAAATAAAAATTGAAAGGTTATTTTTACTTCTCATCTTGTATTTATTTCAATAATAATATATCGTTGTAAATGATGTACAATCATGTAAAAAACTTAACGAATTAAATAATCTTCAAACCAGCCATGGCGTTTTCGAGGACCTGTAATCAAATATTATTAATATGTTTTTTAGTTATTGTTACTTTATTTGTGTTTCAATTATTATTAAGTGAATTGGAAAAAGAAATCTGACTTTGAAGGTCAGCCAAAATTTTTTGCTGTTTCTGAACTCGAAAATTTTTCTTACTATTTTCTTAGCAAATTTTTCATTATTTATTACGAAATCTCTAACCTCAAGGAATTATGTACTTTTGTTAGAATTTATCAATTAAGAAAATCGGACTGATAACGAAAATGTTTCATAAAGGTTTTCTCATTATTCCATTGGTAATCGCAATTAAAATAAAATTTATTAAGATTTTTTAAGTTTAAACTTGTTTTGAGCAGTAAATTTATTTTATTTTTAATGAACGAAAAAAATCTTAAAAACGAAAAATAAAATTTTGTGTTTTCAAATTTTCAATCGTGAAATCGCATAGACTAGTATAATTACTGATACTTTACTTCTCACAAAAATTAAAGGAGCAAAAAAAATTTCCTAATTTTTCGATGATTTTTAAAAAGCTGTATTTAAGGTAGTACACCACAGATATTCGCTCTGTGCGCCTGGGCGGAGCATACATATACTACTTTGAAAATAAGTGAGTATTGTGTATACGTATAGTGCCATGAGCCCCCAAAAACGCCCGAGCCCCCTTTTTGGTGGCGCTGTCAGTATGCATGAATACACTAATACTATTAATGCAGAAGTGTTAGAATTTTAGCTCCGCCCACGCGCACAGAGCGAATAACAAGTGTCAAATATGAACTACAAAGACTTTTTTCATTTACATAGTAAATTTACCTGCATAACCTAACATTTGAGAAGAAGAGATAGAGATCGATAATTTTTGACAATTTTTCATTAATTATTACTATCACATGCTTTGAATCTGTACTTTTAATGATGCAAAATATTCTATGTGTTATTTCTCTTCGTTACACAAATTTTGATTGATATCTGAACGGTGCTTTTTTGTAACATCAGTAATCCCTCATAAGGATTAATGGTAATGACAAATTTTTTTTTATATTAATATCTTTTTTTTGGTTTCCTGCAACTCTTTAAGAATTTAACTGGTTATATTATCTGATTATAATGTACTAAGGTAAAATACCTAGTACTTGAACAGATTTTTGAATTAAATATTAATACAAAATTGTGACACTTATTATAAGCAATATCCGTATTTTAACATCATTTGTTGACTTTTTAAAATTCTACATCGATATAATTATATTTTAGTTAATTTAAAAGTTGGTATATTGAGAATAGCCGATAGATGCTACTTTTACTATGAAAATGGTATTAAACATTAAAACTTTCAATCAGTAAAAAAAAAACGACATATGATCATTTTAAGCAATAGAAAGCGCCATTCGGATCCACCCGAGATTAAAGATAGATTTCAATTTTTTGTCATCACGATTTTTATGATTTTTTTAATTTTAATAATTTTCGTGTGGCTGCCATTCCTAAACTAATCGACTAATTTTATCCATCTTCGAACTCAATCAACGTAATCGTCTAAAGAATATGTGTGACAAATTTCATCTAGATCCGTTAAGAACTATAGACACAATCGCGGCAACATCCCGCGTTATATTATATATATATATAGCATATATATATATATATATGCATATATATATATATATATATATATATATACACACATATATATATATATATATATATATATATATATATATATATATATATATATATATATAACGTTTTACTAGTTTTTATATATATATTAGGGTGCTTCAAAAAAACTTTTTAATTTTTTTTTTAACTCTTACCCTCTCAAATGTTTCTATTTGATATAAAAAAAATCCTCACCAAACAAGAGCCCTATAGCTCAACTCTAAGGGGTCGCTATTTTTATTTCAGTTTCCCATTTAATTAACATGGGAAAAATTCTTTTTTTTTTTTAAATTGAATTTACACATAATTTACGCAATTTTTTACAAAAAACGATTTTATATTCTTAAAGTAGCGTCTGAGCTTTACAAAACTCTAAGACAAAGTATGATTATCGCTACAAAAAGACTAGTTACAGCCAGTTAAAAATGACTCAATTTCGAAATTTAAAGAAATAGTTGGCAATTGGGTCATTCCATGTCAAATCGACAAATAGTTGGAATCGATCTCTTTTTTTTTTTATTTTTTGGACATGATCTCAAAGTCATCCTTAACGCATGAGAAATAAAAAAAAAAGTTAAAATTAATTTATTATTCAATATTTCCACGTGATGCATTCAATTTTTAATCCTCAAAATTACAATACTATGTACCTGCATAACTTTACCTAATTTAAAAGTTGTTAAAAACGAAAAAAATTTTTTTTGAAATTCAAAAATTGATATTTTTGAAAAAAAAAACCTGTTACGTTCTCAGAATTTCGCCTAAAATTATTTTTTTTGATTACTTTATAAATATTATATTTTTAATAAATATATCTCGTTAAATTCTCCGAATGCACATTGAGAGATGTCCGTTGCTTCGCTGGTGGCTTGATCAGCAGCTTGGTAACGGAAGTCTCGCGATAAGGCATCAGCAGAGAGTCACCGCGGCCGCGGATAGTCCAAACATCTTACGTCAGCATGGGACCCGGGCCTCGGTGACTCTCTCAGGGAGTAACCTGAGCTGCAAACATGGCTGAAAAACTGTTTATAAAAAACTAATCTGTAGCTAATTCAGTCAGTAGATCCAGAGACTCTCTAGTGTAAAGAGCTCTGCCCTCCGACTTGAATCTCTCCAGATCCTATTATCCGAATAAATACCAACTATAACGAATACATAGTCCACTATACTTATTATGGGGGCGAGCGCTTAACAAGCTGTTCCACCCCAAATAAGAAAACCTTTCGGCGGGAGCGCTAGCCAGCGTTCCGCCAACTTAACCCATCCTGCTGGTCGAGCGCTTATCAGCGTTCACCAGGTTCCAGTCTCTTCGGTGCGAGCGCTAGCCAGCGTTCCGCCAACACCAAATCCTCCAGTTCATGTCTCGAGGAAGGCGATCGCGTCGATCCGGTCGCTCGGTACAACGGGGCCGTCGTCTCTTAGCCCAACCGTTCAGTTTGTTGGCAATTAATAACACAAACCCAGTTGAACCGGAAGTAGAGGTAGTGCGGGCAACGAAACCGTCGTTGCGAATAATTGACAACGAAATACTCGTCGAACCGCGTGTGAAAGTAGTACGAACCGCCGAAGAAGACTCTCCAAAATCACCGCCTTCTTCGTACCAGGGTCAAGAGGGTCAGTCCATTCCAATCAACAACAACCGCCCTGCCTTCTGGACGGACATCACCAGGACTTGGACACTGACTCCCGTTGAGATTCCCGAAGTTCGGCCACCAGGAGGAGTCATCCCGGTCGACGACCCTCGATACGGATACTACTCCGAGGAGTATTTCCAGAAGACCGGCCACGACACGTACCCGCCTTTCGAGGCTAACTCGTTAGAGAAACGGGGTATTATTTGGGCTGACTTATGGGGCCAATAATGGTGAGTCCCTAAAATATTAGTTAGGTAAAGTAAGCTCATCTGTGACGGCACACCGGGGGTCAATAGATCACCCAATGATGCCAAACCTGAATTTATTCGACAGTTCTTAATTTAATTTTTTCTTTCAATTTAAAAATCGTCCCTACCAATTTAAAGGCGTAATAAAATAAATACTAAAAATTGAGAACGTAACACACCCTTCTAAAAATTTCAGAATATTTTAAGATGAGTAGAATGTATTATACAAAAAAAATTGAGCTAAAATTTTAACTTCGATTGTCATTTTTAACGATTTTCAAAAATTCAAAATTTGACAAATTTGGCATTTTTTAAAATTTTTTTCCAAAATATTTCTTTTTCAATAACCCTAAGTGTCCCCTTTTAAACAAACAAAAGGCCGTTCCTATATCTACCATAGCGTTCGAGATATTACAAAAACAAAATTGAAAAACTGGAAAAATCGCGAAATTTTGAATTTGCATATCTTTTGAAAAAAATTTTTTTATTGTTTTTCCTTTGGCAGAACTTTATTTTATGATAAACGAAAACTTCTGACCAAAATTTGTCCAAATCGAAAGAGATCGATTCCAACTAATTGTCGATTTGACATGAAATGACCCAATTGCCAACTATTTCTTTAAATTTCGAAATTTAGTCATTTTTAAATGGCTGTAACTAGTCTTTTTGTAGCGATAATCATACTTTGTCTTAGAGTTTTGTAAAGCTCAAAAACACTACTTTAAGAATATAAAATCGTTTTTTGTAAAAAGTTGCGTAAACTATGTGTAAATTCAATTTAAAACAAAAAAGAATTTTTCCCATGTTAATTAAATGGGAAACTGAAATAAAAATAGCTACCCCTTAGAGTTGAGCTATAGGGCTCATGTTTGGTGAGGATTTTTTTTATATCAAATAGAAACATTTGAGAGAGTAAGAGTTAAAAAAAAAATTAAAAAGTTTTTTTGAAGCACCCTAATATATATATATATATATATATATATATATATATATATATATATATATATATATATATATATATATATATATATATATATATTAGGGTGTGCCAAAAAAATCAACTAATTTTTTTTTTCAAAAAGTTCTTGTAATTTCGTTAGAAGATACCACAATAAAAATTCAGTTAAAATTTGAGCCCTTAATATCAATATTTAGAGGTCGCGAACTGAATTTTTCGATTTTTCATTAAATTAACACGGAAAAAAAATTTATAGACAGTTTGGATTTTTATTTCTCTTGATTGAACCAACTTGATCGAACGAACAATCAATATTTTTATAGGAAATTGAACGCTGAATAAAAAAGGTCTTTTATCATTTTTTGATAAATTCAATCCTTCGAAAGTTATTCGAGGTTAAACTTAAGCTTATTGCGAATTTGTGAATTATTTCACTTTTAGGGTAAATTTATTACACCGGCATACGAAAAAAAAAAAAGTTGTTTGTACTTTCGACCGGACCCACCTACCGACATATTTTTCGACCCGTTGAATCCAGATTTGGAGTCTGTTTGGCCCAGTCACCGTCTAGATTTGAGTAAAATCTGAATCTAAATGTTAATTATCTCGTCTTACTACGAATGGGAATTACTTCTTGTATTAGTATACTCTCCAGTAGGAGGTGCCCTGGTTGCAGACACAAGCGATCGTAAGGAATTTTTAATGGACCCAAGATTCGAACTCTATTTCAGGATGTAAATTTTATAGGAAAACTGAACGAGACGGAGAGTAGCTTGGGTTAGTTTCAAAAATGTGTCTCAAAACTTTTTAGGAAGTAAAAAATGCGAAAACTACAGGACGTTAGTAGAAGAATAGGTGACAAATTGCAAAAATTTAGGTCGCTTAATGAACCCCACACTACACTGATAAAAAAATTGACTAGACTCAAGAGCCAAACTCTTGAACCAAGAACACTATTTTGAAGAAAATGATATTCTTGAGTCAAGAGAATAAATTCTTGAGCTAAGAAATTATTCTTGGTCTAAGAAAATTTTTTTGAGTCAAGAATTTATACTCTTGACCCAAGAAAATATTTTTCTTCAAAATGGAATTCTTGGTTCAAGAGTTTGGCTTTTGAGTCAAGTCAATTTTTTTATTAGTATACACTTTATGGATTCTCATGTCGACCACTGACAGATTTTTGCTGGATGCTAATAAGAGAAGTACCAGAAGAATACAGAAAACGTAAAAGGAACACACTGCGTAGGTCATTTTAAGATAAAAAAGTTCGATACAAACAAACGACTGTTTGAAATTCGTAAATATGGTTTTATACCTTCTCCTTACATTCTATTTTCTATAAATTTTAAAAATTTGTCAATTTTTTAATTCTAAGATCATATTCCATCCATGAAAATACACCCAAGTCATTAATAATCGTGTTTAATAAATTATTTCTTATATTTACAACTGCAATTTTCCCGATTTTTTTGATTTTTAAAAATTTTGAAACGTTACTGGCGTAAAAAAAAACTTTAGATTCTAATTCATACTCAATCTGAATCCAAAAAATTTTTTTCATCGATAATTTCGATTTTTTTTGATTTATTGAAATTTTTTTCGGTTTTTCGCAATTTTTTTCAAATGTTAACGGCTCAACGGGCTAATTAACATTCAGATTCAGATTTAGTGAATTGAAGTACATAAAAATCATACTTGCTCCGGGTCCACAAAAATTTTTTCATCGTGACTGCATTTGCCTTTTTTTGGGTTTTTTGAATTTTACTCAAATCTAGACGGTGACTGGGCCAAACAGACTCCAAATTTGGATTCAGCGGGTCGAAAAACATGTCGGTAGGTGGGTCCGATCGAAAGTACATACAACTTTTTTTTTTCGTATGCCGGTGTAATAAATTTACCGTAAAAGTGAAATAATCCACAAATTTGCAATAAGCTTAACTTTAACCTCGAATAACTTTCGGAGGATTGAATTTATCAAAAAATGATAAGAGACCTTTTTTATTTAGCGTTCAACTTCCTATAACAATATTGATTGTTCGTTCGATGAAGTTGGTTCAATCAAGAGAAATAAAAATCCAAACTTTCTGGAAATTTTTTTTCCGTGTTAATTAAACGAAAAATCGAAAAATTTAGTTCGCGACCTCTAAATATTGATATTAAGAGCTCAAATTTTAACTGAATTTTTATTGTGGTATCTTCTAACGAAATTTCAAAAACTTTTTGAAAAAAAAAATTTGTTGATTTTTTTGGCACACCCTAATATATATATATATATATATATATATATATATATATATATATATATATATATATATATATATATATATATATATATATATATATATATGTATATATATATATATATATAAAACTAGCCGATTGTAAACTTTGTGAATTGTAAAATTAGCCGTTTCTAAATTTCTCGTAATTCTTGAACGGATCGACGGATCAAAAAACGATTTGAGGCATCTAAAAGGACTTCCATAAATTTAGTTTTTCTGAAAATAAGAGCAGATTCGACCGACCCATTCAAAACCTTTTTTTAAGTAAACTGAAGTATACGCATAGAGGAAAGTACCACGGGGCCTAGCTTGGCCCAGCCTTGGCTCAACTATGTAAGACTCTGGGCCAAGCTTGTAAGCCAGGCTTGGCCCAGTCCTTGTTGAAGTCTGGGATGATAACGATGGGCCAAGCCTGGTTACCAGGACTGGCCTACGCCTGGTTACCAGGGTTGAGCCATAGTTAATTTTCAAGTCTGGGCCATGCCATTTGATAAAAAATGATAAAAAAGAATTATTGGAATGTTATTTTTTTATTTTATTTTGTAAGTAAAGTAAATTCAAACCTAACTGTTGCTAATTATAAGAAATAAAGTGTGAAAATCATATCCGTTCTTCTAATCGAGATTCGAACCCGAGCCGCGCGCTTGCCAGACCGATAACTAACCCCTACACCGTACGACCGATAAGTTGATGCACATCTTATTATTCTGATAAGCTAAATCTATATAGTGACGAAGTGTGACGGTTTATTATTTATATAATTTATGTTATTTAATATTGTGTTTCGGTGAAAATTAACTATTTTTTACAAATGTTTATTATAGTTAAAAAAAATGAAAGAGTCAAGTTGTTATATTACTTTAAACTTTGTACATCGTTCTGTATATTTTTAATATCTTATGATAAATTTTCATGTTTAAAATTATCAATATTAAAAATTCAACTGTAAATTATTATATTTTAATTTTTTTAAGACTACATCAATTTTGACGATATGCAATTGTCTTGGTTAAATAATAAATTTTAAATTTTAGAATTTGTTAGCAAATATTCGTTAAACAATAAATGTTTACTGTTTAAAATTCTATTACTTAATGATTTATTAAGTTTGAATTTCCCATTGAATGGCTAAGGCTAGGTTACCCAATTCTGGCTCAAGTCTTAGTTGCCATTCAACGCCCATGGCTACAAAGAAAAAAAAATTTACTTAAATCAAGTAAATAATTTTTAAGAATTTCATCTTCTTGATTTGAGTAGAAAAATTCTTAAACTAAGAAATTTTTCTCGATTTAAGTAAATTTTATTTAATTAAAGAATTTTTCGTTTTGATTGAAGACAATTAAACTCTTCAAAGTTATTTTCTTGGTTCAAAAATTTTCTCTTGAATTAAGTTAATTTTTTTTTTTCAGTGTAGGTTTCCCAATCTTGGCTAACCCTTGGGTAATCATTGTGGCCGTGACTGGGTGACCCAGTTCTGGCCCAGGCTCGGGTAATAATTGGGCCGACCAAGGCGTGGTTGCCCAGTCTTGGCCCAAGCTTGGGTCACCGATGAATCGCCAAGGCTAGGTTAGCCAGTCTTGGCACAAGCTTGGATAATTATTGGCATGGCCGAGGCTGGGTTAACCAGTCTTGGCCCACGCTTGGGTCGCCAATGAATGGCCAAGGCTGAGTTAGCCAGTCTTGGCCCAAGGTTGGGTAATCATTGGCATGGCCGAGGCTGGGTTAAACAGTCTGGCCCACGCATGGGCCAATACAGGTACGCCGAAGCTAGGTTTCCCAGTACTGGCCCAAGCCTGGCCCCTTTGTCAACTCTGGGGGTTTCCTACATGAGCGGTCGTTTGTTATCTTGTTTTCCATAATATTCGTTATATTTTTTTACAAATTAATCTGTATTTGCTTTTATTACTTCCTTTTTTTTAATGTTATAAATTTTTTTTTCTTTATTCAACGTGCCAAGATGTATAATAGGTATTACATGAAAAGCCCAACTGTTCTATGCGTCTGATTATGTATCTTGGCTTTAAACACGAGATGCCGACACAAAGTGGTCATTTCATAAAATACTTAGGCTGATAATGCAATTTAAATATTTTTCACTAAACGCCGACGCTTTTGGAAGTGCCTAGGTATTTCATGAAATGACGGATTTTGCGAAAAGACTACGACATATACATTAGGGTGCTTCATTTGAGACGACTATTTTTTTTTCTCACTCCATTGACGAAGTATTGTTCTTTACATAGAAAAAAAAATTCTCACCAAAGGATAGTTCTTAATTTCAATTTTAAGTATTCGCTGGATGAATTTGAAGTTTTCTCATTTAATTAACCCGTTAAAATCATTTTTTTTTGCTTAAATTATCTAGAGCATAGCGACATTTCATGACATTCATTTGACCATGGGCGGAAGTTGTAGAGGGATCCTTCCTCTTTAAAAGCTCTGACAGCTTATTTTCAATTTATGAGCTATCTCGCTAGTAAAAAATTGTATATTCGATTTTTGCTTAAAAGTCGTGGTTTTTTGATTTTTTCTCCTAAACTATTGATCTGACACCAAAATTGCAAAGGACATTTTTTGTAAAGAATTTAATTTTCTACAAGATAGATTGATAGCTAAACCCTTTCAATGAATTGCCTCTGAGATAAATTTAATTAATTACAAGAAAACAATAAATGACACTAATTTGTCGTAATTTTTATACTTTTTAATAAAACAACAGTTAATAAAAAAAATTATAACATTGTATATTTTTATAATCAACCATTTTGATATCGTTATAATGCCTAAATTTTTAAAATTTTGAATCATCTTACAAATATTCTCATAAATATAGTTGTTACATAAAATATATCCAAAATATATAGTCATACATAACTCCAGCTCACAAAAAAAAAAAGTGGCATGTACTTTGGACCTATTGAAATAAATATTGACCCACTGAATCCGAATTTCAAGTCCGTTTGACCCGGTCACCCTCCAATTTTGAGCATAATGCAAAAAACCCCAAAAAATTGCAAAAAACTGCAGTCACAGCAATTAAAAAATTCTTCTGGACCCGGATCAAGTATGATTTTTAGGTATCTCAATTTACTGAAACTAAATCTGAACGTTAAGTAGCATGGTGAGCCGACCAAATTTGCAAAAAAAAAACGAAAAACCCAAAAAAATTGCAATAAGTCATGAAAAATTAAAGTTATCGAGATAAAAATTTTTTTCGACTCAGATTGAGTATGATTTTCATGTATTTTGTTCCACTGAGTTTGAATCTGAAGTTTTCTTGCCCCGTTAACGTTTTAAAATTAAAAAAAATCTCAAAAAACCAAAAAAATCGGGAAAATTGCAGCTATAAATATGAGAAAAAATCTATAAAACATGATTAAATACTTTTCTTGTATTTTTTCGCGCATAAAATACAAATTAAGAATCTGAAAATATAAAAAATTTTTAAATCTATAAAAAATGACGTATAACTAGAATAAAGAGAACGATTTTCTCGAATTTTAAACTGTTCTTCATTGGTATCGAACTCTTTTGTTCTCAAATGATCTACGCAGTAAATTTTTCTTCCGTTTGTTATTATCTCTTGTATTTCATGCGTGAAAAAATACAAGAAAAGTATTTAATCATGTTTTATAGATTGTTTTTTCATATTTGTAACTGCAATTTTCCTGATTTTTTTGGTTTTTTGAGATTTTTTTAATTTTAAAACTTTAACGTGGCACTGGGCTAATTAACGTTCAGATTTAGATTCAGTAAATTGAAATACACAAGAATCATACTTGATCTGGGTCTAGAAAAATTTTTTCATTGCTGTGACTACAGTTTTTTACAATTTTTTGGGGTTTTTTTGCATTATGCTCAAAATTGGAGGGTGACCGGGTCAAACGGACTTGAAATTCGGATTCAGTGGGTCAATATTCATTTCAATAGGTAGTTACGGTCCAACGCACTTTTTTTTTTGTGAGCTGGAGTTATGTATGACTATAT